>NW_026516334.1:0-113831 GCF_025602895.1 Polychytrium aggregatum
TGTGGATCCGCATCAAGTCCTGGTCCGCAAGGTCGCAGCCCTCAAGACGGCCCACCCGACTTGGGTGGAAAGTGGTATAGCCGGAGTGGGACCAGTGGACAAGCTGCTGGACCTGCTCAGTTTCGATCGCACTCCCCCTCGCAGTCGCACCCCTCCCGCACTTGGATCACTTGCTGCTCATGTACCCGCTCCCCGCACTGCCTTCCGAGCATTCGCACTTGGTGCACACCCAGCACCACCACCCACTCCCACACCCAGTGTAGTCCCACCCTTGCAGTCTCTCCCTGCACCCTCATCACAGCGTAGTATAGTGTCAGCACTTGTCATTCCTCCACCCCGACCCCCCCTCGATCCTGCTGTTCCCTTGTGGGAACTGCTCGAAAATGTGTTCACCCGCTTGGTCTCAGACCTTGTGGGCAGCTGAGGCAGCACTAGGCTGCAACAGGAGTAAATAGGCTTGCCTGTGTACTCAACGTGCCGGGGTACCAACCTGTTGGACCTGATGGCTTGTCTTCTTGAATAAAGTTGACTATAGTAACAAAAAAAAAAAAAAAGATGCGGCAGCTTCGCGAGAGGCGCCGCGATCTCATCTACCAGCTCAAGTTGCCCGGGCTCTCCCTCTGCGTCGCCGAGGACAAGCGCGCCGAACTCCGCGCTGTCCGCAAACAAGAAAAGAACCTCATCGTCCAGTCCCGCCGAGCAGCCGAGACCCTGGCCATGAACAAGCTGCACTCCCTCAACGCTTCCGAGGTCGCCAAGTCCCTGGCCGCCATGAAGAAGCGCAAGGAGCTCGACGACGCCTTCCACTTTGACAACTCGGACGAGGCCCTCGAGCGACTTGTGGTCCACTACGGCAAGGTCTCCTCGCACTCCCAGGACACCCCCGGTGCCGCCTTTGACCGGACCGTCGGCCCAAGACCCCTGGACACTGTTCCGCGCCTGCTCCCCGAGGACCGCTCCATTCCCCGATTGTCGTCGGACGAGGTGGCCGATGCCATCGTCAAGTCCCCCAAGCGCAAGTCTTCCGGCCCGGACAAGATCAAGGCCGAGATGCTGCACCCTGTCGCTCCCGTGGTCGCTCCCTGGCTCCGGGCCATCCTGCTGGCCGCCCTCAAGGCCTCCGTCGTCCCGACCGAGTGGAACACTGTCCTGATCCACCCGGTCTACAAGAACAAGGGTTCGATCCTCGATCCGGCCATGTACCGGCCCATCGGGTTGACCCAGGTCCTCCGCAAGATCGCCGAGCGAGTCCTGCTGCCGTTCCTCACCCGCGAGATCGGCATCATGGACATTGCCCAGGGAGGCTTCCGCCCGGACCGAGGCACCCTCGACCAGGTGTACTCGCTCGACGCTCTTGTCCGCATGAACAAGATCCGCGACGACGAGTACAGCCTGGTCTTCCTCGACATCAAGGCCGCCTACGACACTGTCTGGCGGGAGCGCCTCTGGGACAAGATCGCCACCCGAGGTGCTGGTCCGGTCGCCGTCGGGGTCCTCAGGGCCATGTTCGACCGCACTCTTGTCCGCGTCGCCAGCAAGGGCCGCACGTCGCAGCCTGTGTGGCTGCAGAAGGGTCTCATCCAAGGCTCGGTCCTGAGTCCCCTTCTGTTCAGTGCCCACATTGACGACCTGCCTGGACTGCTCCGAGCCGAGGACGGACTTGTGCTTGCCTCGAGTCGCCACCACCGTCTCCGGGTCAACTCGCTCTGGTTTGCCGATGACGGTGTCCTCATCTGTCCGGCTGGCCGCACCCAGGCCATGCTGGATATCTGCGAACGCCACAGCATCGACAACCGGTACCGCTTCTCGCCTCCCAAGTGCGAGGTGCTGTACTCGGCCTGCAACGTCGACCAGCTCCATCCCGCCAAGCTGTACGGCACCGAGCTGCCCAAGGTCCTCCAGTTCCGCTACCTCGGTGTCATGGTCGACATTGACGGATTCCGCCCGGACCTCCAGTTCGACAAGCTCCTCCGCAAGGTCCACATGGTCACCGACACCGTGGTTGGACTCGGCATCACCCTCGGCAAGGTCTCGGCCAAGACCATCACCCAGGTCTACAAGACCTTTGTGCGGCCGACCCTCGAATACGGGATGGCCATGGACATCCCGACCCAGCTCTGCGCGACCGCCTCGACGACGCCCAGATGACGGCCCTCCGCACCATGTTCCGCGTCGGCCCCGGCACTCCCGTCGGTGCCATGCACCTCAACTGCGGCCTTCCCAAGATGTCGGTCCGTGTCAAGATGCTGGCCCTGCAGAACTGGGCCCGCTGGGACGACCAAGTCTCTGACGGCGACAAGATGCTGTCGATGATCCTGCGCAACAAGATCATTGCGCCCTACCACCCCGACCAGTTCCTCGGCCAAGGAGTCCGAGCCGATCCGCACTGGGCCATGGTGGTCCGCCGACAAGAGGCCGACCACTCCCTCACGGCCACGGAGATCTACCGAGGCAAGACCCGACACCAGCCGCCGCCGCCCGGACCGCCCCGACCCCAGCCCGTCCCGATCAAGACCCTCATCTTCGAGGACCACATGAAGAACGGCTTCGACCGCTCCAAGCAGCTCACCGCCGCCTGCACCCCGTCGACCAAGATGTCGGGACTCTGGGAGGCTCGCGGGTACCAAGGATCCATGATCATGCTCATGTTCATGGTCCGATGGCGACTCGGTGCTCTCCCAGGCCACTTCAGATTTGGCTACCGCAAGTGCAAGAACCTGGCTCGACACGGATCCGGGATCGACTTGACCAGGACCCACGCACAGCAGTGTGTGGATCCGCATCAAGTCCTGGTCCGCAAGGTCGCAGCCCTCAAGACGGCCCACCCGACTTGGGTGGAAAGTGGTATAGCCGGAGTGGGACCAGTGGACAAGCTGCTGGACCTGCTCAGTTTCGATCGCACTCCCCCTCGCAGTCGCACCCCTCCCGCACTTGGATCACTTGCTGCTCATGTACCCGCTCCCCGCACTGCCTTCCGAGCATTCGCACTTGGTGCACACCCAGCACCACCACCCACTCCCACACCCAGTGTAGTCCCACCCTTGCAGTCTCTCCCTGCACCCTCATCACAGCGTAGTATAGTGTCAGCACTTGTCATTCCTCCACCCCGACCCCCCCTCGATCCTGCTGTTCCCTTGTGGGAACTGCTCGAAAATGTGTTCACCCGCTTGGTCTCAGACCTTGTGGGCAGCTGAGGCAGCACTAGGCTGCAACAGGAGTAAATAGGCTTGCCTGTGTACTCAACGTGCCGGGGTACCAACCTGTTGGACCTGATGGCTTGTCTTCTTGAATAAAGTTGACTATAGTAACAAAAAAAAAAAAAAACCTAACCTAACCTAACCTAACCTAACCTGATCCCCGAGATGCGGCAGCTTCGCGAGAGGCGCCGCGATCTCATCTACCAGCTCAAGTTGCCCGGGCTCTCCCTCTGCGTCGCCGAGGACAAGCGCGCCGAACTCCGCGCTGTCCGCAAACAAGAAAAGAACCTCATCGTCCAGTCCCGCCGAGCAGCCGAGACCCTGGCCATGAACAAGCTGCACTCCCTCAACGCTTCCGAGGTCGCCAAGTCCCTGGCCGCCATGAAGAAGCGCAAGGAGCTCGACGACGCCTTCCACTTTGACAACTCGGACGAGGCCCTCGAGCGACTTGTGGTCCACTACGGCAAGGTCTCCTCGCACTCCCAGGACACCCCCGGTGCCGCCTTTGACCGGACCGTCGGCCCAAGACCCCTGGACACTGTTCCGCGCCTGCTCCCCGAGGACCGCTCCATTCCCCGATTGTCGTCGGACGAGGTGGCCGATGCCATCGTCAAGTCCCCCAAGCGCAAGTCTTCCGGCCCGGACAAGATCAAGGCCGAGATGCTGCACCCTGTCGCTCCCGTGGTCGCTCCCTGGCTCCGGGCCATCCTGCTGGCCGCCCTCAAGGCCTCCGTCGTCCCGACCGAGTGGAACACTGTCCTTGTAACGTCCACTACTGGGACGTTGGGGCAAGACGGGGAGGGAGGGGGTACAAGACAAGACAGGACGGGGCAGAACAGGGCGGTGCTAGGCTACTCTAGCGGACGGGTGAGCTCGGGGAGCACTTACGTTTATTCACGATAAAACCGAACTCCAGACAAACGGGGGGAACGGGGGCAACCCGCAGGTATACCCTGCGGTGGCCTGCCTGCGGTGCGTGAAAACGCAAAGCGCAGCACAGGTCACGACCCACTGCGCCGCGCAGTACGCGCAGTACGCGCAGCACAGCGTCGGAGATACCATCTCCTACACTCCCACACTTAAGAAGGCTTCCTGCGAGGAGCCCTGCGTGTGCTCTTTATTTGGGGCTCCTCGAGGTGTTTACCGTATTTACTCAGCTCCTCGGGTGCATGGGACAAGTCCTCCAGTGTTTGCCATGTGTTGCCCGAGTGTGGGTAACCAACCCACTTGACATAAAACCGAAGTGACCCATCAGCCACTTTCTTGTGCCTCACGATCCTTTCGACTTCATATTCTTGAGTATAGTATTGTCCGAGGTCGTCTTCCAGTGGTGCGTCGTCCGGGACACCTTCGTCGGCGTCGGGGAACTGTGCTGGACTGCGGGTCGTGTGGCGACGCAGCTTGGACACATGGAAGACAGGATGGAGCTTGCTTCCAGGTGGCAAGTCCAACAGGTAGTTGAGGGGACTGGGTCGGGCCGCTATCTTGAACGGTCCTCGGTACTTGGGCAACAACTTCTTTGACTGGGCTTCGGGGACCTTGATGTTGTCGGCGTCCAGGTAGACAAGGTCTCCAACTTCAAAGGAGACATCCTGGTGTCGGCGGTCGTAGTACTTCGCCATCACTTGTTGCGCATCCGTGAGCGCGTCGGCGATCATCTTGTGTCGGACTTGATGATCTTTGACAAAGGCACTTGGTTTGGGAGGCAATCCAGCCGTGGACTCGGTCAGTGTCAAGGAGGTGGGAACATCAGGCTGGAATCCGTAGAGCGCCTCAAAGGGGCTCAAGCCAGTTGTGCTCGACTTGGCGGTGTTGTATGCAAACTCTGCATGACTCAGCTGTATGTCCCAGTCGTCTTGGCTGGTCGAGGCGTATGTCCTCAGGTATTGCTCGAGGGTGCGGATCGTCCGCTCGGACTGTCCATCCGTTTGTTGGTGGTGCGAGGTTGACATGTTCAGCTTGGTGCCGAGATGGTCGAACAGACTTGTCCAAAACAAGGAGGTGAATCGGGGGTCTCGATCACTGACGATGGACTTTGGGAGGCCGTGGTGCTTGAACACATGCTTGAAGAACAGCAGTGCAAGGTCAGGCGCGGAGCATGTCGTCTGGCACGGCACAAAGTGTGCCATCTTGCTGAACCTGTCGACAAAGACAGCGATTGCATCGTGGTCCAACTTGGTCGTCGGTAGATGCGTGATGAGATCCATGGACATGCTGGTCCAGGGGCGGTCGGGAACAGGCAGGGGTTGCAGCAATCCTTGCTCTCGGGTCGTGCGTGACTTGACCATCTTGCAGGTATGGCAGGACTCGATGTACTTCTCGACGGTGCGCTTCATTCCAGGCCAGTATGCGACTTTGGCCAGTCGGTCGTATGTCTTCTCGACTCCAAAGTGTCCAGCGAGGGGCGAGTCGTGGACCTCTTGGAGCAACTTGGTCTTCAACGACGGAATGTCCGGCACACAGACACGGCTGTCCTTCTTCAGGAGGAGCAGGCCATCACGCACTGTGTACTCGGATGATTCGTCGTCCTTGGGGAGCTTAGACACCTTTCGGAACAGTTCTCCGAACTGTTTGTCGTTGGCGATGTTGTCTCGGACAACATCCAGCATCGTGTTGTCGACACTGACAGTCGACTCGTACAGTGACGCCAATTGGTAGTCGGGGCGTCGGGACAGTGCGTCAGGCACCACATTGAGTTTGCCTTTCTGGTATACAACCTCGTAGTTGTACTCGGCGAGGAACTCCATCCATCGCGCTTGGCGTCGGCTCAGGTTCTTCTTGGTGTCGAGGTAACGCAGTGACTGGTGGTCCGTCACAATCTTGAAGGGCTTGGCGGTACCGTGGAGGTACACTCGGAACTTCTGCAGCGCGTAGATGATCGCAAGCTGCTCCTTCTCGTGCACGGGATAGTTGATCTCGTGTTGGGACAGTTTGCGCGACTCGAAGGCAACGGGCCTTCCCTCCTGCATCAAAACAGCTCCCACCGCAAAGTCGGAGGCGTCGGTGTGCACGGAGACATCCGTGTTCGGGTCGAACACAGCGAGGACAGGAGCGTTCGTCAAGGCGTGCTTGAGGGTCTCGAACGCTTGGCGTTGTGGGTGGTCCCACACGAAGGGGCACTCTTTGCGGAGTAGGTCTGTGAGTGGACCGGCAGTGCGCGCCAGATCGGGGATGAATCGGCGGTAGTAGTTGACGAGACCGAGAAACGACTGCACGTCAGAGACGCATGCGAGCGGCGGCCACTCGACCACAGACTTGACCTTGGCGGGGTCGACTTCGATTCCTCTTCCTGAGACAACGTGTCCCAGGAACGGGACTTGATTCTTGAAGAACTCACACTTGGACAGTTTGGCATACAACTTGTGCTCGCGTAGCTTGGCCAGCACGCGGGCGACATGACCTTCATGGGTCGCTTCATCCTTGCTGTACACAAGGATATCATCCAGGTACACGATGACAGAGTTGTCGAGCTCTTGGCGGAACACATCGTTCATCAGCTGCATGAACGTGGCAGGTGCGTTCGTCAATCCGAACGGCAGCACTAGGAACTCGTACAGTCCGTAGCGAGTCCTGAAGGCGGTCTTGTGGACATCATCCTCGTGGATGCGGATCTGATGGTAGCCTGAGCGGAGGTCTATCTTGCTAAAGACCTTTGCTCCACTCAGACGATCCATCAACTCGTCGATCCTGGGCAACGGGTAGGTGTTCTTGATGGTCTGTTTGTTTAGTGCGCGATAGTCGACGCACATCCTGAGATCACCTTCTTTCTTCTTGACAAAGAGCACTGGTGCACCATACGGTGACTGGCTCGGGCGGATGAACCCATGGGCGAGGAGGTCATCCAACTGGCGCTTGAGTTCGTCCATCTCCGTCAGCGACAGTTGGTACGTCGGTCTTGACGGAGGCGACGAGCCTGGTTCGATGTCGATGCGATGATCGACGGTGCGTTGGGGTGGCAGGCATTGTGGCAACTGGTCGGGGAATACGTCCTTGTACTCGTCGAGCAGCTTGGTCACCACAGGCGGGGGACCGGGACCGGCTTGGTCGGTGTCGTCGACCTCACGCACGACACAGAGGAACGACGTGTCCTTCTTGATCAGCCTCTTGAATTGCATGGCTGAGAGGAGAGGTGGCATGTTGGGTGAGGCCATGCCCTGCAGGACAATGTCAGGGCCAACACGGACAGTGCGGCCTTTCCAGTCGACGACTGGAGTCGGCTCGGCACGAGCAAGCCAGCTCATGCCGAGGATGGCATCGAACTTGGTGTCGATCACTTGGAACAACAGGACAGGATGGTACTTGGGATGGAGGGCCACTCGCAGGACCACTTGGTGTGTGCACTGCTGCACACGATCGTCTGCAAGCGCCACACTCATCGGCGACTTCTTCTTGGTTGCATGTATGTTGAGCTCCTGGAGCAAGCGTCTGCTGACAAAGTTGCAGCTTGCTCCAGAGTCCACCATCATTCGGACGGTGTGACCTTGGACGGTGGCAGGGAGGTACAGCAGGGACTCTTCATGGTCCTCCTGCACAGCCTCCTGCACCATGACTTGACTTGGGGGAACGGGCGACACTTGGTCTTGGTTGGCTTCATCACGGCCACTCGGACATTTTGGATAGGGTTCGGCCATTGCGGGGGCCTGCGGCGTCAGCACGCCATTGCACACGACGTCCACGGCTTGCGGACACATGTCGGAAGCATCCGACACACACGACTTGACAGGGGTGAGGGCACAGGCGGTCCTGTCCCTCAAGGGTTCTTGATTTTCTTTTTTGTTTTGGTTTTCAATTTTGGTTTTCTCTTCACGTTCGTGGAGAGGCAGGCGGCTTGCGCCACCATGCACCTCTCGCACGACGCACAACACTTGGTTTGTTTCTCCTTCGGGGGAGGGGGCGAGGTGAACTTCCTCTGGAGACGCGTGGACTGCATTGAGCAATCCACGGCGTTGGTCTCCTACTAGGGCTCCAGAGCCACCTAGTAGGGTCGGCCGTTTCCCGACTTCATGGGGCACTCCTTGGCCTGGTGTCCCGGTCGGTGACAGAAGAAGCAGGAACCATGGCGGAGGTCCTCCTGCTTCTGTCTGTCCTTGGGGGAGACAGTGGCAGCTTGCTGGAACCGGGAGCGGGGAGGGCCACGAGCCTCCATGGCGTTGACGTCAACGTCCATGGGCTCAGGCATGGGTCTTGCGGGCGGGGCCGGGCGAGGCGGACGGGCTGGGACGTGATGAGACCGATGGCCGCCTGCCAGCTGCGGGTAGAACTGGCGGCCATGGTACTGGACGTTGTCGAGGTTCTCGGCAACGTCCATCATCACGTCCAGGGACTTGCGGGCATCAGGGTTGCTGGCGATGTACTCTCTGATCTTGGGCTTGAGGCCCTTCTGGAAGAGGTACATCGCATCAGCAGAGCCCAGCTCCTCAATCTGGGAGGAGAGGTCTTCAAACTCCTCGATGTAGCGGGTCACAGAACCACGCTGCACGAGAGAGTATAGCTTGTCACGGGCAATGAGTTCAGCATTGGGGCTGCCGAAGCGGCGACGGAGGCGGTCCTTGAAGTCGTCAAACACACCTTCGCTCTGCTCGTCGAACCCTTGGCGGCGGTACCAACGGTACGCCTGGTCCTTTAAGCAGAGCTTGGCGGCGACGATGTGGTGGGTGGGGGCGACTTGGGCAGCATCGAGGTAGTCCTCGAGTTGCTGCAGCCAGTCCTCCACCGAGGAGGAGCGGCTCTTCCCAGTAAACACTGGGGCACGGAAGGTCTTGAGGAAGGCTTCCGGAAGTGGGCGGGGGTTGCTCATGGCAGGGGCAGGCTCCAGGGACAGAGAGGAGAGTCGGTCGGCAAGAGAGGCGGGATCCAGCTTGAGGATCTAGAAAGAGGACAAACAGGACGAAAACAAGACGAGGATTTCCGATGCTACCATGTAACGTCCACTACTGGGACGTTGGGGCAAGACGGGGAGGGAGGGGGTACAAGACAAGACAGGACGGGGCAGAACAGGGCGGTGCTAGGCTACTCTAGCGGACGGGTGAGCTCGGGGAGCACTTACGTTTATTCACGATAAAACCGAACTCCAGACAAACGGGGGGAACGGGGGCAACCCGCAGGTATACCCTGCGGTGGCCTGCCTGCGGTGCGTGAAAACGCAAAGCGCAGCACAGGTCACGACCCACTGCGCCGCGCAGTACGCGCAGTACGCGCAGCACAGCGTCGGAGATACCATCTCCTACAGTCCTGATCCACCCGGTCTACAAGAACAAGGGTTCGATCCTCGATCCGGCCATGTACCGGCCCATCGGGTTGACCCAGGTCCTCCGCAAGATCGCCGAGCGAGTCCTGCTGCCGTTCCTCACCCGCGAGATCGGCATCATGGACATTGCCCAGGGAGGCTTCCGCCCGGACCGAGGCACCCTCGACCAGGTGTACTCGCTCGACGCTCTTGTCCGCATGAACAAGATCCGCGACGACGAGTACAGCCTGGTCTTCCTCGACATCAAGGCCGCCTACGACACTGTCTGGCGGGAGCGCCTCTGGGACAAGATCGCCACCCGAGGTGCTGGTCCGGTCGCCGTCGGGGTCCTCAGGGCCATGTTCGACCGCACTCTTGTCCGCGTCGCCAGCAAGGGCCGCACGTCGCAGCCTGTGTGGCTGCAGAAGGGTCTCATCCAAGGCTCGGTCCTGAGTCCCCTTCTGTTCAGTGCCCACATTGACGACCTGCCTGGACTGCTCCGAGCCGAGGACGGACTTGTGCTTGCCTCGAGTCGCCACCACCGTCTCCGGGTCAACTCGCTCTGGTTTGCCGATGACGGTGTCCTCATCTGTCCGGCTGGCCGCACCCAGGCCATGCTGGATATCTGCGAACGCCACAGCATCGACAACCGGTACCGCTTCTCGCCTCCCAAGTGCGAGGTGCTGTACTCGGCCTGCAACGTCGACCAGCTCCATCCCGCCAAGCTGTACGGCACCGAGCTGCCCAAGGTCCTCCAGTTCCGCTACCTCGGTGTCATGGTCGACATTGACGGATTCCGCCCGGACCTCCAGTTCGACAAGCTCCTCCGCAAGGTCCACATGGTCACCGACACCGTGGTTGGACTCGGCATCACCCTCGGCAAGGTCTCGGCCAAGACCATCACCCAGGTCTACAAGACCTTTGTGCGGCCGACCCTCGAATACGGGATGGCCATGGACATCCCCGACCCAGCTCTGCGCGACCGCCTCGACGACGCCCAGATGACGGCCCTCCGCACCATGTTCCGCGTCGGCCCCGGCACTCCCGTCGGTGCCATGCACCTCAACTGCGGCCTTCCCAAGATGTCGGTCCGTGTCAAGATGCTGGCCCTGCAGAACTGGGCCCGCTGGGACGACCAAGTCTCTGACGGCGACAAGATGCTGTCGATGATCCTGCGCAACAAGATCATTGCGCCCTACCACCCCGACCAGTTCCTCGGCCAAGGAGTCCGAGCCGATCCGCACTGGGCCATGGTGGTCCGCCGACAAGAGGCCGACCACTCCCTCACGGCCACGGAGATCTACCGAGGCAAGACCCGACACCAGCCGCCGCCGCCCGGACCGCCCCGACCCCAGCCCGTCCCGATCAAGACCCTCATCTTCGAGGACCACATGAAGAACGGCTTCGACCGCTCCAAGCAGCTCACCGCCGCCTGCACCCCGTCGACCAAGATGTCGGGACTCTGGGAGGCTCGCGGGTACCAAGGATCCATGATCATGCTCATGTTCATGGTCCGATGGCGACTCGGTGCTCTCCCAGGCCACTTCAGATTTGGCTACCGCAAGTGCAAGAACCTGGCTCGACACGGATCCGGGATCGACTTGACCAGGACCCACGCACAGCAGTGTGTGGATCCGCATCAAGTCCTGGTCCGCAAGGTCGCAGCCCTCAAGACGGCCCACCCGACTTGGGTGGAAAGTGGTATAGCCGGAGTGGGACCAGTGGACAAGCTGCTGGACCTGCTCAGTTTCGATCGCACTCCCCCTCGCAGTCGCACCCCTCCCGCACTTGGATCACTTGCTGCTCATGTACCCGCTCCCCGCACTGCCTTCCGAGCATTCGCACTTGGTGCACACCCAGCACCACCACCCACTCCCACACCCAGTGTAGTCCCACCCTTGCAGTCTCTCCCTGCACCCTCATCACAGCGTAGTATAGTGTCAGCACTTGTCATTCCTCCACCCCGACCCCCCCTCGATCCTGCTGTTCCCTTGTGGGAACTGCTCGAAAATGTGTTCACCCGCTTGGTCTCAGACCTTGTGGGCAGCTGAGGCAGCACTAGGCTGCAACAGGAGTAAATAGGCTTGCCTGTGTACTCAACGTGCCGGGGTACCAACCTGTTGGACCTGATGGCTTGTCTTCTTGAATAAAGTTGACTATAGTAACAAAAAAAAAAAAAAAAACCTAACCTAACCTAACCTAACCAATCTCAAGGGGATCGGTCATTCCGATCTCGGAGAGTGCGGCCCAGGACTGCATCGACCGCGCCTGGTCGATCCTGATCTCCCTGATCACCACCGCTGCCGACCCCACCATCGGCAAGGCTTCCATCAAGACCGTCTGGAAGGACCCGGCCCTGATCCCCGAGATGCGGCAGCTTCGCGAGAGGCGCCGCGATCTCATCTACCAGCTCAAGTTGCCCGGGCTCTCCCTCCGCGTCGCCGAGGACAAGCGCGCCGAACTCCGCGCTGTCCGCAAACAAGAAAAGAACCTCATCGTCCAGTCCCGCCGAGCAGCCGAGACCCTGGCCATGAACAAGCTGCACTCCCTCAACGCTTCCGAGGTCGCCAAGTCCCTGGCCGCCATGAAGAAGCGCAAGGAGCTCGACGACGCCTTCCACTTCGACAACTCGGACGAGGCCCTCGAGCGACTTGTGGTCCACTACGGCAAGGTCTCCTCGCACTCCCAGGACACCCCCGGTACCGCCTTTGACCGGACCGTCGGCCCAAGACCCCTGGACACTGTTCCGCGCCTGCTCCCCGAGGATCGATCCATTCCCCGCTTGTCGTCGGACGAGGTGGCCGATGCCATCGTCAAGTCCCCCAAGCGCAAGTCTTCCGGCCCGGACAAGATCAAGGCCGAGATGCTGCACCCTGTCGCTCCCGTGGTCGCTCCCTGGCTCCGGGCCATCCTGCTGGCCGCCCTCAAGGCCTCCGTCGTCCCGACCGAGTGGAACACTGTCCTGATCCACCCGGTCTACAAGAACAAGGGTTCGATCCTCGATCCGGCCATGTACCGGCCCATCGGGTTGACCCAGGTCCTCCGCAAGATCGCCGAGCGAGTCCTGCTGCCGTTCCTCACCCGCGAGATCGGCATCATGGACATTGCCCAGGGAGGCTTCCGCCCGGACCGAGGCACCCTCGACCAGGTGTACTCGCTCGACGCTCTTGTCCGCATGAACAAGATCCGCGACGACGAGTACAGCCTGGTCTTCCTCGACATCAAGGCCGCCTACGACACTGTCTGGCGGGAGCGCCTCTGGGACAAGATCGCCGCCCGAGGTGCTGGTCCGGTCGCCGTCGGGGTCCTCAGGGCCATGTTCGACCGCACTCTTGTCCGCGTCGCCAGCAAGGGCCGCACGTCGCAGCCTGTGTGGCTGCAGAAGGGTCTCATCCAAGGCTCGGTCCTGAGTCCCCTTCTGTTCAGTGCCCACATTGACGACCTGCCTGGACTGCTCCGAGCCGAGGACGGACTTGTGCTTGCCTCGAGTCGCCACCACCGTCTCCGGGTCAACTCGCTCTGGTTTGCCGATGACGGTGTCCTCATCTGTCCGGCTGGCCGCACCCAGGCCATGCTGGATATCTGCGAACGCCACAGCATCGACAACCGGTACCGCTTCTCGCCTCCCAAGTGCGAGGTGCTGTACTCGGCCTGCAACGTCGACCAGCTCCATCCCGCCAAGCTGTACGGCACCGAGCTGCCCAAGGTCCTCCAGTTCCGCTACCTCGGTGTCATGGTCGACATTGACGGATTCCGCCCGGACCTCCAGTTCGACAAGCTCCTCCGCAAGGTCCACATGGTCACCGACACCGTGGTTGGACTCGGCATCACCCTCGGCAAGGTCTCGGCCAAGACCATCACCCAGGTCTACAAGACCTTTGTGCGGCCGACCCTCGAATACGGGATGGCCATGGACATCCCCGACCCAGCTCTGCGCGACCGCCTCGACGACGCCCAGATGACGGCCCTCCGCACCATGTTCCGCGTCGGCCCCGGCACTCCCGTCGGTGCCATGCACCTCAACTGCGGCCTTCCCAAGATGTCGGTCCGTGTCAAGATGCTGGCCCTGCAGAACTGGGCCCGCTGGGACGACCAAGTCTCTGACGGCGACAAGATGCTGTCGATGATCCTGCGCAACAAGATCATTGCGCCCTACCACCCCGACCAGTTCCTCGGCCAAGGAGTCCGAGCCGATCCGCACTGGGCCATGGTGGTCCGCCGACAAGAGGCCGACCACTCCCTCACGGCCACGGAGATCTACCGAGGCAAGACCCGACACCAGCCGCCGCCGCCCGGACCGCCCCGACCCCAGCCCGTCCCGATCAAGACCCTCATCTTCGAGGACCACATGAAGAACGGCTTCGACCGCTCCAAGCAGCTCACCGCCGCCTGCACCCCGTCGACCAAGATGTCGGGACTCTGGGAGGCTCGCGGGTACCAAGGATCCATGATCATGCTCATGTTCATGGTCCGATGGCGACTCGGTGCTCTCCCAGGCCACTTCAGATTTGGCTACCGCAAGTGCAAGAACCTGGCTCGACACGGATCCGGGATCGACTTGACCAGGACCCACGCACAGCAGTGTGTGGATCCGCATCAAGTCCTGGTCCGCAAGGTCGCAGCCCTCAAGACGGCCCACCCGACTTGGGTGGAAAGTGGTATAGCCGGAGTGGGACCAGTGGACAAGCTGCTGGACCTGCTCAGTTTCGATCGCACTCCCCCTCGCAGTCGCACCCCTCCCGCACTTGGATCACTTGCTGCTCATGTACCCGCTCCCCGCACTGCCTTCCGAGCATTCGCACTTGGTGCACACCCAGCACCACCACCCACTCCCACACCCAGTGTAGTCCCACCCTTGCAGTCTCTCCCTGCACCCTCATCACAGCGTAGTATAGTGTCAGCACTTGTCATTCCTCCACCCCGACCCCCCCTCGATCCTGCTGTTCCCTTGTGGGAACTGCTCGAAAATGTGTTCACCCGCTTGGTCTCAGACCTTGTGGGCAGCTGAGGCAGCACTAGGCTGCAACAGGAGTAAATAGGCTTGCCTGTGTACTCAACGTGCCGGGGTACCAACCTGTTGGACCTGATGGCTTGTCTTCTTGAATAAAGTTGACTATAGTAACAAAAAAAAAAAAAAACCTAACCTAACCTAACCTAACCTAACCTGATCCCCGAGATGCGGCAGCTTCGCGAGAGGCGCCGCGATCTCATCTACCAGCTCAAGTTGCCCGGGCTCTCCCTCTGCGTCGCCGAGGACAAGCGCGCCGAACTCCGCGCTGTCCGCAAACAAGAAAAGAACCTCATCGTCCAGTCCCGCCGAGCAGCCGAGACCCTGGCCATGAACAAGCTGCACTCCCTCAACGCTTCCGAGGTCGCCAAGTCCCTGGCCGCCATGAAGAAGCGCAAGGAGCTCGACGACGCCTTCCACTTTGACAACTCGGACGAGGCCCTCGAGCGACTTGTGGTCCACTACGGCAAGGTCTCCTCGCACTCCCAGGACACCCCCGGTGCCGCCTTTGACCGGACCGTCGGCCCAAGACCCCTGGACACTGTTCCGCGCCTGCTCCCCGAGGACCGCTCCATTCCCCGATTGTCGTCGGACGAGGTGGCCGATGCCATCGTCAAGTCCCCCAAGCGCAAGTCTTCCGGCCCGGACAAGATCAAGGCCGAGATGCTGCACCCTGTCGCTCCCGTGGTCGCTCCCTGGCTCCGGGCCATCCTGCTGGCCGCCCTCAAGGCCTCCGTCGTCCCGACCGAGTGGAACACTGTCCTGATCCACCCGGTCTACAAGAACAAGGGTTCGATCCTCGATCCGGCCATGTACCGGCCCATCGGGTTGACCCAGGTCCTCCGCAAGATCGCCGAGCGAGTCCTGCTGCCGTTCCTCACCCGCGAGATCGGCATCATGGACATTGCCCAGGGAGGCTTCCGCCCGGACCGAGGCACCCTCGACCAGGTGTACTCGCTCGACGCTCTTGTCCGCATGAACAAGATCCGCGACGACGAGTACAGCCTGGTCTTCCTCGACATCAAGGCCGCCTACGACACTGTCTGGCGGGAGCGCCTCTGGGACAAGATCGCCACCCGAGGTGCTGGTCCGGTCGCCGTCGGGGTCCTCAGGGCCATGTTCGACCGCACTCTTGTCCGCGTCGCCAGCAAGGGCCGCACGTCGCAGCCTGTGTGGCTGCAGAAGGGTCTCATCCAAGGCTCGGTCCTGAGTCCCCTTCTGTTCAGTGCCCACATTGACGACCTGCCTGGACTGCTCCGAGCCGAGGACGGACTTGTGCTTGCCTCGAGTCGCCACCACCGTCTCCGGGTCAACTCGCTCTGGTTTGCCGATGACGGTGTCCTCATCTGTCCGGCTGGCCGCACCCAGGCCATGCTGGATATCTGCGAACGCCACAGCATCGACAACCGGTACCGCTTCTCGCCTCCCAAGTGCGAGGTGCTGTACTCGGCCTGCAACGTCGACCAGCTCCATCCCGCCAAGCTGTACGGCACCGAGCTGCCCAAGGTCCTCCAGTTCCGCTACCTCGGTGTCATGGTCGACATTGACGGATTCCGCCCGGACCTCCAGTTCGACAAGCTCCTCCGCAAGGTCCACATGGTCACCGACACCGTGGTTGGACTCGGCATCACCCTCGGCAAGGTCTCGGCCAAGACCATCACCCAGGTCTACAAGACCTTTGTGCGGCCGACCCTCGAATACGGGATGGCCATGGACATCCCCGACCCAGCTCTGCGCGACCGCCTCGACGACGCCCAGATGACGGCCCTCCGCACCATGTTCCGCGTCGGCCCCGGCACTCCCGTCGGTGCCATGCACCTCAACTGCGGCCTTCCCAAGATGTCGGTCCGTGTCAAGATGCTGGCCCTGCAGAACTGGGCCCGCTGGGACGACCAAGTCTCTGACGGCGACAAGATGCTGTCGATGATCCTGCGCAACAAGATCATTGCGCCCTACCACCCCGACCAGTTCCTCGGCCAAGGAGTCCGAGCCGATCCGCACTGGGCCATGGTGGTCCGCCGACAAGAGGCCGACCACTCCCTCACGGCCACGGAGATCTACCGAGGCAAGACCCGACACCAGCCGCCGCCGCCCGGACCGCCCCGACCCCAGCCCGTCCCGATCAAGACCCTCATCTTCGAGGACCACATGAAGAACGGCTTCGACCGCTCCAAGCAGCTCACCGCCGCCTGCACCCCGTCGACCAAGATGTCGGGACTCTGGGAGGCTCGCGGGTACCAAGGATCCATGATCATGCTCATGTTCATGGTCCGATGGCGACTCGGTGCTCTCCCAGGCCACTTCAGATTTGGCTACCGCAAGTGCAAGAACCTGGCTCGACACGGATCCGGGATCGACTTGACCAGGACCCACGCACAGCAGTGTGTGGATCCGCATCAAGTCCTGGTCCGCAAGGTCGCAGCCCTCAAGACGGCCCACCCGACTTGGGTGGAAAGTGGTATAGCCGGAGTGGGACCAGTGGACAAGCTGCTGGACCTGCTCAGTTTCGATCGCACTCCCCCTCGCAGTCGCACCCCTCCCGCACTTGGATCACTTGCTGCTCATGTACCCGCTCCCCGCACTGCCTTCCGAGCATTCGCACTTGGTGCACACCCAGCACCACCACCCACTCCCACACCCAGTGTAGTCCCACCCTTGCAGTCTCTCCCTGCACCCTCATCACAGCGTAGTATAGTGTCAGCACTTGTCATTCCTCCACCCCGACCCCCCCTCGATCCTGCTGTTCCCTTGTGGGAACTGCTCGAAAATGTGTTCACCCGCTTGGTCTCAGACCTTGTGGGCAGCTGAGGCAGCACTAGGCTGCAACAGGAGTAAATAGGCTTGCCTGTGTACTCAACGTGCCGGGGTACCAACCTGTTGGACCTGATGGCTTGTCTTCTTGAATAAAGTTGACTATAGTAACAAAAAAAAAAAAAAAACCCGGTCTACAAGAACAAGGGTTCGATCCTCGATCCGGCCATGTACCGGCCCATCGGGTTGACCCAGGTCCTCCGCAAGATCGCCGAGCGAGTCCTGCTGCCGTTCCTCACCCGCGAGATCGGCATCATGGACATTGCCCAGGGAGGCTTCCGCCCGGACCGAGGCACCCTCGACCAGGTGTACTCGCTCGACGCTCTTGTCCGCATGAACAAGATCTGCGACGACGAGTACAGCCTGGTCTTCCTCGACATCAAGGCCGCCTACGACACTGTCTGGCGGGAGCGCCTCTGGGACAAGATCGCCGCCCGAGGTGCTGGTCCGGTCGCCGTCGGGGTCCTCAGGGCCATGTTCGACCGCACTCTTGTCCGCGTCGCCAGCAAGGGCCGCACGTCACAGCCTGTGTGGCTGCAGAAGGGTCTCATCCAAGGCTCGGTCCTGAGTCCCCTTCTGTTCAGTGCCCACATTGACGACCTGCCTGGACTGCTCCGAGCCGAGGACGGACTTGTGCTTGCCTCCAGTCGCCACCACCGTCTCCGGGTCAACTCGCTCTGGTTTGCCGACGATGGTGTCCTCATCTGTCCGGCTGGCCGCACCCAGGCCATGCTGGACATCTGTGAGCGTCACAGTGTCGACAATCGCTACCGCTTCTCGCCTCCCAAGTGCGAGGTGCTGTACTCGGCCTGCAACGTCGACCAGCTCCATCCCGCCAAGCTGTACGGCACCGAGCTGCCCAAGGTCCTCCAGTTCCGCTACCTCGGTGTCATGGTCGACATTGACGGATTCCGCCCGGACCTCCAGTTCGACAAGCTCCTCCGCAAGGTCCACATGGTCACCGACACCGTGGTTGGACTTGGCATCACCCTCGGCAAGGTCTCGGCCAAGACCATCACCCAGGTCTACAAGACCTTTGTGCGGCCGACCCTCGAATACGGGATGGCCATGGACATCCCGGACCCGGCTCTGCGCGACCGCCTCGACGACGCCCAGATGACGGCCCTCCGCACCATGTTCCGCGTCGGCCCCGGCACTCCCGTCGGTGCCATGCACCTCAACTGCGGCCTCCCCAAGATGTCCGTCCGTGTCAAGATGCTGGCCCTGCAGAACTGGGCCCGCTGGGACGACCAAGTCTCTGACGGCGACAAGATGCTGTCGATGATCCTGCGCAACAAGATCATTGCGCCCTACCACCCCGACCAGTTCCTCGGCCAAGGAGTCCGAGCCGATCCGCACTGGGCCATGGTGGTCCGCCGACAAGAGGCCGACCACTCCCTCACGGCCACGGAGATCTACCGAGGCAAGACCCGACACCAGCCGCCGCCGCCCGGACCGCCCCGACCCCAGCCCGTCCCGATCAAGACCCTCATCTTCGAGGACCACATGAAGAACGGCTTCGACCGCTCCAAGCAGCTCACCGCCGCCTGCACCCCGTCGACCAAGATGTCGGGACTCTGGGAGGCTCGCGGGTACCAAGGATCCATGGTCATGCTCATGTTCATGGTCCGATGGCGACTCGGTGCTCTCCCAGGCCACTTCAGGTTCGGATACCGCAAGTGCAAGAACCTGGCTCGACACGGATCCGGGATCGACTTGACCAGGACCCACGCACAGCAATGTGTGGATCCGCATCAAGTCCTGGTCCGCAAGGTCGCAGCCCTCAAGACGGCCCACCCGACTTGGGTGGAAAGTGGTATAGCCGGAGTGGGACCAGTGGACAAGCTGCTGGACCTGCTCTCTTTCGATCGCACTCCCCCTCGCACTCGCACCCCTCCCGCACTTGGATCGCTTGCTGCTCATGTACCCGCTCCCCGCACTGCCTTCCGAGCATTCGCACTTGGTGCACACCCAGTACCAGCACCCACTCCCACAACCAGTGTAGTCCCACCCTTGCAGTCTCTCCCTGCACCCTCATCACAGCGTAGTATAGTGCCAGCACTTGTCACTCCACCACCCCGACCTCCCGTCGATCCTGCTATTCCCTTGTGGGAACTGCTTGAAAATGTGTTCACCCGCTTGGTCTCAGACCTTGTGGGCAGCTGAGGCAGCACTAGGCTGCAACAGGAGTAAATAGGCTTGCCTGTGTACTCAACGTGCCGGGGTACCAACCTGTTGGACCTGATGGCTTGTCTTCTTAAATAAAGTTGACTATAGTAACAAAAAAAAAAAACGGGACTCATCATGGTCCCACTATCCACCTCGCAACGACGCAGACGGCTGCTCGGGAACGGGCTCTCCGGGATCACGAGTAGTGAGGAAGGATCCCACAACCGAACAAACCGACAGAGTACCACCACGATGAATGAGGACGCTGTCACCACACCCATCAAGGAGCTCATGCTCACTGAGCATATGAGAACAGCGTTTCGAGGGAATCAACAGCTGACGGCGGCATGCACACCGTCAACCCAGATGTCAGGTCTCTGGATGGCGGAGGGGTACCAAGGATCCAAACCCATCCTCGAGCTCATGGTTCGGTGGAGACTCGGAGCCTTCCCGGGCCATCACACAGGCCGGCTTCAAATATGCCGACAATGTTCGACAAACGGAGCCACCGTGGAGTTCAACCGCACCCACGCACAGCGGTGCATCGACCCAAGAGGGATCCTCCCGAGGAAGGTGCGCCAACTTCAACGATCACACCCAGCATGGGTGGAGCCTCAGACCATCGGAGTGGGACCAGTCGACAAGCTGCTGGACCTGATCACCTTTGAGCAACAGAAGGCAAGACAGAAGAACCACGAGGACACTGACGGTGGAGCGGATTGCAGGCCACCACCAATCGTGTCCGACACCACGTCGGATGGGGAGACCAGCATTGACGAAGCAGTCTCGGATGACGACGGGGAGTCGCTCTGGTACCCACATCGAGAGGTGCTGGCACGACTGGAGCGACTCCGGCTGACCGACGACGACTCAACAGACCTGAGCTCCGAAATGAGCTCGGTGCCAGACTGGGAATTGAATCTGGAGAGAGATCTGGACTTTTCCTTCCTCACCAACATCGACGACGACCTGCCCAGCCACGGATGGGATTGGCAGAGCGACCAGAGTGTCGACTTGCTCTCGAACACAACACCAAGCATCGATCTGATCGACGATGCCGATCTGAGCCCGGACCTGGTCTCGGACGACGACCTCGGACTCGGAGACACACCGTTCCCAACGACCAGCAGGAGAGGCAGCCCTCCCCCCACACGGAGCAATGACAGAGTGACTGGAGTGCTGAGAGGCATGAGGCCACGACAGCGAACCCAACGAACAAAGCCGTGGATGGGCTTTGAGGAGATCCCGGAGAGGAGCTCCCATGGCCAGAGAGAAAGGGTCCCCGAGCGGGACCTGGAGACATGCGAGTCCCTGTGGGACCTATTGGAGGAAGTGTTCACCCGCATGGCTCGCCGTGTGGGCTGGAGAGTCGGCGAGAGCCGCAACAGGGGCGTGTGAGCCTGCTTGTACGCCCACTGCCGGGTACCGCATGGTACTGATGGCTTGTTGAATATTCCTGAATATACAACTATTGTAAACAAAAAAAAAAAAAACCCGCATGGCTCGCCGTGTGGGCTGGAGAGTCGGCGAAGGCCGCAACAGGGGTGTATGAGCGAGCTTGGCCACCCACTGCCGGGTATCCTGCGATACTGATGGCATGTTGAATATTCCTGAATATACAACTATCAAAAAAAAAAAGTGGACTTGCAAAGTGGTTCCGATAAAGCGGCAATGACCGAGTGTTGTTGTATTTGACATTCAGTACATCCAATACATCCAATATGCAAATAGTGCTGTCCCATATCCATCGCTGATGTTGATCGACCGAGAGGAAACATCCGATGACCCGACAACGACAATTCGACATTCACAATCGATACTCGTTCTGCAACCATAGCTGGCGAGCGCGACCCAGACCATCCCTCGCCACATGGTACCGAAGAAAGCAGGCAGCAAGCCACCAGCCTCCCCCGGCACCAAGACCATCCTCCCTCGATCCGACACCAGGCAGCGTGCCCTGATCAGCATCGATGGACCGACAAAAGGATGGCAACGGCGACGAATGGCCTGGATCCAAACGAGCATAGGTTCGCCTCTTCAGCCGCCAAAAGAAAGAATATGGCCACACTGCAGCTTTCTGGTCACCCTCGATCCGACCCAGGGACGCCGGGGCACGCCGGCGTATGTGGTAGGACCATGCGAGGATGAAACCAGTCCACTGCAGTGCAGCCTGGACTCATGGGGGCTATATCCGTTGTCACGAGCGGCCTCTTCCGACGCAGCTCTGGGTGTGGGTCCGGCACATCGCGACGAACTCTCCTCGGCTCTTCGTGCAGGAGATGCACAGCCGATAGTGACCATACGGGTGTCCAGGAAAGGCACCGAGGGTCCATCTTACCATCATGTTGTGATAGTATCGATCTCTCTTGGGCCCTCGCTCGGCCCACAGTCCCGACATGGTCGTCGTCACGGTGCGGGCCGAAGTCAGTTCCTTTGACCTGTCGAAGCTTTGTGCATCATCGATGTGAATCTGCAGCTTGACTGGTGGTCCTGGGAGCTGGTAGTAGCCGTTCCTGAACAGCTCCTTCATCGGGTAGTCCGGCTGGCACTGCTCTTTCAGCACGATCAGCTGCCGCCAGTACTCGTCGAGGTAGAACTGGGAGCCGAGGGATGTATCCATCGGGCTGGGCTGGGTGCGGGAATATCTCAACACCAGCGAGACCATCTTGCCGTTGTGGTCCAGACGGTCTTCCCAGACGGCTCGGTTCTGGAGGGCCAGCTGCTTGAGGCGGTTGGGCAGGGTGATGAGACCGCATCCGAGATGCATCGCTCAATAGGATGTGTTCCGCACCACTCTGAAGAGTCGGGTCAGACAGTGCATCTGTGCTCGTCTGAGTGTCACGGCTTGCTGCTTCTGGAGTTCCTTCCTCTCCTTGGTCAGATGACGGATCTCGACGGTGAGCTCCGGGGTCTTCCAGATCAATTTGACCTGTGTTTTGCCCAGGACGCTTTCTGCCACCGTGGTGGTTGTTCGATCCTCCGATGTCGGCAGCGCGATTGACCTTCCTTGGAGCCATGGCTTTCCGGATCCAACAGAAGCAGCAAGGCAATACTTTGTTCTCGGGATTGCGGTGTGAGGACTCGCAGCCTCGACATCGTTCCTGTCGCTCCCATAGGAACAGCCCTGAGTCCAGGACACAGACCCACTGCGGCATCGACCTGCTCGTGATACGGATCGCTTTCTCCCGGCGTCCGTGGACGAACTCTTTGTCCTATCGAGCCCCATTGCGTGCCCTTTGTGCTGGCGGATCCGGGTGTCCCAATCAGGACCAATCGGGTTGCCGAGGCCGAGCTCTGACGACGCAGCAGATTGCTCAGGCACTGGCTCCGTTGTCGAGGTGTTGGGCAAATGGCACTTCTGCAGCTTGATCGATCGAAAGCGGCGCATTCGCACCCACGAACACAAACCCCCCGGCAGATCCTCGGCTGCCAAGTGCTTGGCGGTCAAAGTATATTTATGCAGGGGGCAGCCCCGTCGCTCTGAAGCGCTTCCAGCTCGAGCACCACCACCATGTATCCGTGCCCCGCCAACTCGACCATCTGGTTCTCTGACAGCCATGGCTTTCTCGTCGTCGACCAGTGCTTCGAACACAGGTGAGTCTTATGGTTTCGCGATGCATTCCATTTGTATTAGCATTGCCGCCCTGTCGTGGTAGCATCGCATTCAACCAGGACGGCACCGCATTCTATTCGCCCTGGCCGCTGCTACTTGGGATATGTCGTCGCTGTCGGTCGAGTCATTCCCTGACTGGCAAGTTATGATCACTGTCGCTTTCCCAGCTATGCCGTCGGCATCCTCCCGCTGGCCCTGATCGTCGCTGCTGTCCTCTGGGCCGCCAAGGACATTGTCCATCCCGCCGCCTCCTCGGACGGCCCCGACACCGCCCTCGTCAACAGCGAAGATGGATCCACCCGCAACCGCTACGGCGCCATCTCTGCCGCCGACCAGCCTGCTCCTCCCGCCGTCGTCGCCCAGAATCCGGCCCTCAAGTGGACCTGTCTGGCTATCCTCGTCCTCGAGCTGGCTGTCTCTGTCGCTGCCTCGTTCCAGGACCTGAGCCAGTCTGGTTCTGGCTCCTTCGTCTTCTTTGGCTCGGCTGCCTGGGCTCTTGCATGGGTAAGCCATCGCAGCAGCATTGCTCGTCTCCTCTCACTCTCTCGCCGGATGCCATGCTCAAGCCCTCGCCGGCATCGTGCTCTCCCACATCGACTGCATCATACTCACACCGCCCGCTCATCCCGCCAGGCCATCGCAACCATCGTCTTTGCGGCCTCGACCGGTCCCGTCCCGGCCAGCATCCGCCCCAAGCTGAGCAGCCCCATCCAGCCCTTCGCCCTCGGCTGTGCCGTCCTCAAGGCTCTCCATCTCCACAACACCCTGCTCAGCAACAGCGGCGATGCCGTCGCCCCGATCGTACTCGCTGTTGTCCTGAGCACCATCCTGTTTGTGGCCAACTTTGCTCTGCGTCTGAGTCTGCGCGAGCAGGTCGAATCGTTGCATATTGTGAAGCTCAAGGGCCCCAAGAACACCGAGGTGAGTGCAGATCCAATGTATCGAACGAACGCACGAACAGCGACGCCTCTCTGGCACACATGATGATTCCATGCCACCGCCATGGCATCGCTGGGTGCGGCTATTGCCCCGCTTGTTGCATCGATGGTGCTCTCGCAGGACTGACTACATGTTCTACTACTCCCACACATGTGCGTGCTGTTGGCATTCCCATTTGCACCCACAGATGCTCCCTGCCCCCGAGCCCGAGTCCACCTGGTTCGAGAACCTGTTCTTTGTCTGGATGGACGGCCCTCTCAGCCGCGGCTACAAGACCCCCCTGACCAAGAATGACCTCTTTGACCTGCTCGAGAGCGACAAGTCTGCCAGAGTCAACCGTGTCTACCGCGAGCAGTACAAGAACAAGCACAAAAGCCTCATCTCTGGCCTGTTCATGATGGAGTTGAGAATCTTTCTGATCCAGCTCGTTTTGGGCTTCTTTGTTGCCCTGCTTGTGTTCTCGCCGGCATACTGTCTGTACCAAATCATGAGCTACATCCAGAACCCGAACGGCCGTCCCATTACCGTTGGCTTCTTCTGGGTGTTCCTGGCTCTGTTCTTGGCAAACCTGAATGCGGTTGCCAACAACCAGGTAGGACACCGCCAGTCTCAACGCCGCAACGGCTCTGTTTGTCGCTGCTGCATGTCTTGCCTCTGTTTGGCTTGCTTGAACCCGCTATCTGGCACTATAACAGTCGCTGATCTGCTTGACGAATCTTTCCAGCTCAACTATACAGCTAGTAGCATTTACTTTCAAGTTCGTGCTGTCCTGATCAACGAAATCTTCCAGAAATCTCTCCGCCGCATCTCTGCCAAGGGCAAATCCAAGAAGGACGAGGACCAGTCGACGGGCAAGCTCGTCTCGCTCATGTCCATGGACACCGAGAAGCTTGCCGAGGCCAGCCATTCGGCCGAGCTTGTCCTCACCACCTTCATGCAAATCGTCGTTGCGATCGGTGCACTGTACAGCTTCCTAGGCTGGTCGGCGTTGATCGGTCTCTCCATCATGGTCTTCACCATTCCCCTCACCAGCCTCATCACTACGAGACTCAACAAATCTTACGAGGCCCTCATGGAGAAGGCCGACAAACGCAACACCCGGACCCTCGAGGCTCTGCAGGCCATCCGCATCATCAAGTTCTTTGCCTGGGAGCCACAGTTCCTCAAGCGCATCGGCGAGACCCGTGATGTCGAACTCAGCGAGCTCCTCTCGTTCTTTGTTTCGCTTGGCATGAACGTCATGCTCTGGTCGTTTGTGCCGGTGATTGTTGCGGTTGTTACCTTCCTGAGCTACACCCTGATCGCTGGCCACGACATGGATGGTAAGCGATGCGCTCGCACCACCCATGGCCTCGGATGTCTGGTGCATGTTGCTCGGAGTATCTCCAATCGACTCGAAGCCGATTGAGTGAATATGTCTCAGCCTCCCACGCAATCTCCAGTCGCTGATGTGTGCTGACCGCGCTGATGTCTCACTTTCGACTTGTGCATGTCTCCCATCCAGCCACCACGGCATTCACTTGCCTCAGTCTGTTCAACGCTCTCAAGTTCCCCCTCGCAGTTTTCCCTGACACACTTTCGGAGGCAAGTGCTCCTCGCATGGCACCGTTCTTGCCTGTTTATCCGTCGCCATCCTCTTACCCACAGGACTGCCGCTGACACCCGTCTCCCCTCGCAGTTCTTCCAAATCTATGTCTCATCAGACCGTATCGAAAAGTTCCTGAACGAGCCCGAGCTCCAAAAGTTCTCCGACGACCTGCCCGTTTCTCACCCCACCGGCAACACCGAGCCCTGGACCGACCCTGTTGCCGTCGAGTTTGTCGATGCCTGGTTCGAGTGGCACCAGGCCACTGCCGCTCCCGACAGCAAGTCGCCCCAGCTCCCCTGGCACAAGAGACTCGCCAATCTGTTCAAGAAGCAGTCGCAGCAGACCTCCGAGACCACGCCGCTCCTCGGCTCGGAGCAGCCGGCTTCTGGTGCGGACGACTCGTCCGAGCCCAAGTTTACCCTGCGCGGCCTCAAGATCAGCTTCCCTCTCGGCAAGCTCAGCACCATCTGCGGCTCCACCGGCTCCGGCAAGTCCTCGATCATCCATGCCCTCCTCGGCGAAATGAAGTCGCTCCAGGGCAGCGCCAACCTGACCCGTCTCACTCGCAGCCACCGCTCCAAGGGCGGCATCGCCTTTGTCGCCCAGACCGCCTGGCTCGCCAACGCCACGATCCGGGACAACATCCTGTTCGGCGAGCCCTACGACCAGCTCCGATACGCCCGCGTGATCGAAGCCTGCGCCCTGTCCAAAGACCTTGCCTCCTTCGAGTCCGGAGACCTGACCGAGATCGGCGAGAAGGGCATCAACCTGTCGGGCGGCCAGAAGCAGCGAGTCTCGCTCGCCCGCGCCGCGTACTCCCGGGCCCACTACATCCTGCTGGACGATCCGCTCTCAGCCGTCGATGCGCCCACAGCCAAGCATCTCTTTGACAAGTGCATCACGGGCCTGCTCAAGGACCGCACCCGCATCCTCGTCACCCACGCCACCAGTCTGGCCCTTCCCGCCACCGACTACCTCGTCGTCATCAACCAGGGCCAGATCCTCGACCATGGCTCGGTCGCCGAGGTCTCCCAGAACCGCGAGGTCGAGACCATCATCGCCAAGGAGAACCTCGAGGCAGTCTCGCTCCAGCCCGAGTCCGACCCCGACGCTGGCGAGCTCGACGTCGACCTCACCGACGAGGAGCTCCTGAGCCGCAACTACTCCAACGGCAAGACGCCCGAAGACGCCAAGAAGCTCATCGATGCCGAGGCTTCCAGAACCGGCGCAGTCCAGGGCAGCGTCTACTACTTCTATCTGACTGCGGCAGGCGGCTTTGGTGTCATCGTCGCCTACCTCGGTATAATTCTTGTGCAGCGATCGGCCCAAGTGCTGGCCGACTACTGGCTCAAGGTCTGGGCCGATGCCTACAACCATGCCAACGAGCTCAACACGATGTTTGCCGTGACGCTCTCGGCCCCGCTGTCCCTCAGCTTCCTCAACCCAGTCTCAGGCAACGACAGCAACACCCTTGTCGATGGATCGTCCGGCCAGTCCGTCAATGTTGCCTACTATGTCCTTGTGTACGCCCTCATCAATTCGTGCGTCCTCTTTCTCATCATCACCAACTTTGCCTATCGCAGCTGGGTTGGCTACAAGGCTGCCAAGAAGCTGCACGACCAGCTCATCACTCGCATCATGTATGCGCCGGTGCGCTGGTTCGATGTCACCCCGCTCGGCCGCATCACCAACCGCCTCTCCAAGGACATTGGAACCATCGACCGTAACCTGATCAACACATGCGCAATGTTTTTCCTTATCCTAGCAAGCGCCATCACCACCCTCATCGTCATCGGCACCGTGACACCGATCTTCCTCGCCGTGATTCCCTTTGTTGCCTACATTTACTACAGGATTGCAATCTACTACCTGGCTTCAAGTCGCGAGCTCAAGCGAATCCATAGTAACAGCCGCAGCCCCATCTACAGCACCTTCAGCGAGTGTCTCGTTGGCGTGTCGACCATCCGCGCCTATGGACACGAGGCCCGGTTCATCGAGGACAACATGATCAAGGTCGATGAAAACAACAGGGCATATCGCATGCTAGGTCTTTCGAATCGCTGGCTGTCGGTCCGGATTGCCCTGATCACCTCGTTGATCACTTTCACTGCCGGTGTTGCCATCATTTGGTCCAAGGACCTGATCGGCGTGGGACTTGCCGGTCTCAGCTTGACCTGGGCAGCCACCATCGCAGAAAACTTGCTCTGGATTGTTCAGGTTCACTCGCAGATGGAGCTGGTAAGTGCCAGTGTTGAAGTGCGACTGATATGGCAGTGGAGTCGATGCTCACATTGTCGCTCTGTTGTTCGATGCGGCTGTCGCTGTGACGGTTCGGGTGACCCACTTCGTCTCGCCTCACTCCCTTCGCTCCGTTTCACCATCGACAGAACATGAACTCGGTCGAGCGTGTGCACGAATACCTCGAGATTGACCAGGAAGCCCCCGCCGTCATCGAGACATCGCGTCCTCCTCCCGGCTGGCCTGCCAAGGGCCACGTCCAGTTCAACGACGTTGTCGTCCGCTATGCCCCCGACCTGGATCCCGTCCTCCGCGGGGTGTCCTGCGAGTTCAAGGGCCGCACCAAGGTCGGCGTCGTGGGACGGACCGGCGCGGGCAAGTCCACGCTCACCCTGGCGCTGTTCCGCATCATGGAGCTTTCCGGCGGCAGCATTGTCATTGACGGCGTCGACATCTCCAAGATTGGGCTGCGCGACCTCCGCCAGAAGCTCACGATCATCCCGCAGGATCCCGTCCTGTTCACGGGCGACATCCGCAGCAACCTCGATCCCTTTGGCGAGCACTCGGACGACCGGCTCTGGTCGATCCTGGAGCGCGTGCGGTTCCTGAACACTCTGCAGGCCAAGCTGGACGGCAGTTCGTCGAGCGACAACCTGCCCGCGCAGACATCCGAGAACCAAGGCCAGACCCAAGTCCAGGGCCAGAACACCCGTGCCGCCGCCGAGGCGTCCGGGTTCTCCCTCGACACCTCTGTCTCCGAGGGCGGGTCCAACTTTAGCCAGGGCCAGCGCCAGCTGCTGTGCCTGGCCCGAGCGCTGCTCAAGGAGTCGGCCATCACCGTGCTGGACGAAGCCACGGCCTCGGTCGACAACGAGACCGACGCCTTCATCCAGGAGACGATCCGCGGATCCGAGTTTGCCAACTCGACGGTGGTGTGCATCGCCCACCGCCTCCGCACGATTGCCGACTACGACTCGGTGCTGGTCCTCAGCCACGGAGAGGTGGCCGAGTTTGGCACGCCCTTTGAGCTGATGCAGCGCGAGGATGGAGTCTTCCGCAAGATGTGCCAGGACTCGGGCGAGTTTGAAGAGCTCGAGAAGATGGCCCGAGCCCGGGATCAAGCCAAGAAGGCCCTCTGAGCCCGCCCTCATCCCGGCCAGTGTGCTGGTCAACAACAATCCGAGCGGGTGCCCAGCTGCTGTGATTTGCGATTTCTGTTTTTGTTATTGTGTTGGGATACCGGACTGGTTGGAGCACTGTGCCTATTAGACACCGATGTGCTTGTGTGGTTGACTGCTTGTGAGTGATTGGATGTTTCAGTGTGCCGTTCTGGTGTAATAGGGTGGTTTTTGGTAGATTCGATCGCTCGACTGAGAGCTCTGTCAAATGAGAGTCTTTGTGACATCTATGATATTTCTTATGTTCATTCAAATCAGAATGCCCCATGAATGATAATAAACAACCGACTTGGCGACGACATCCCAGATTGTTTCGTGGATGTGTGCTTGAGAGTCCCCAAACGACCCGGCACCGCAATCGCACTCACGCTGTCCGCTAATCGAGTGAGATCGAATGGTGCAAGTGTCGCTCGTTCAAAGTATCGGCAATCACAGCCATCGGAATGATGCTGGATTGCTGCTAGGCTGGGACGAGACATCCTGGACCTGGATCGATGGGCTGCTTGCTCTGGCCATCCAGAGAACACTCGTCAAATCATGAACGGGACACCGGAACCCCAGGAACAGGATGCAGATGATATCTTCCAGGATGTGAGTTGGAGGATGGAATGATGGAATGTGTGGGAATGATGGAGTGATGGAATGTGTGGGAATGATGGAGTGATGGAATGTGTGGGAATGATGGAGTGATGGAATGTGTGGGAATGAGGATGAACACAAGCAATCGATCCATGGATCCAACCATGTTCCTGGCTTGGTGGCTGTGCCACTCGCATTCCATTCCACCCATCTCGTCTCATCTCGTCTCATCGTCGTCTGGACATCATCACAATCCACTCAATCCACATTGTCCATCATGGCTCCCAGTGTCCATCCCTCAACTGACACGGTTCGACCGGCCATCAACGAGCACATCCCAGATATCTTCACCATCATCTGCTGCAACGACAGCTTCCAACTCGCACTCGATCACAACACCATCAAGACTCTCCTCCGAGTGTGCAAGCGGGCCCGGCCTCTCCTGAGCTCCAAGCTGCCTCGCTTCTACAACTGGTGTCAGAGTATGGAGCTCCTCAATCCAGATGGACAGTTGCGGATCGGTCTCACTCTGAGCGACGAGATTGCCATCTCACTTCACTGCGAGGGTCAACAGACGGCCGACCGAATCTGGCTCGATATTCAAGCAGATCAAGGCAATGCTGCTGCGTCGTATTTCCTGGCCCGGATCCTCCAAAGCAAAGTCTCCCGACGACAGACCGATGACTCTCCCGACTGGGACACCATCCATCAGCAAATCACCACTCTCCTGCAAACGGCCGCAGACAACAACCACCCCATGGCCCAGTTCCATCTGGCCGAATGCTATTACCAATGTCTCGGAGTCGACCAGGACCATGCCAGGGCTGCCGAGCTGTATCGCCAGGCAGCCATCCAAGGATATCCGCGAGCTCAAGTCGGACTCGGTCGCTGCTTCGAGGGAGGCGAAGGTGTCGATCAAGGCTTTGACTCAGCCATTGAGTGGTATTCCAAGGCTGCAGATCAAGGCAGCGAGGATGGTCGACTCCATATCGTGTTCCTCCGAGCCTGGTTCTCGTTCATCGGCCATGGTGTCGAACAGAGCGACGCCGATGCCTTCCACCACTGGCAGGAAGTGAGCACCCAGTCCACCGACCCGGTCCTCAAACTCATCGCCACCCACATGCTCGGGTGGATGCACTACCTTGGCCGAGGCACCATGCGCAACAAGCAGAAGGGCGTCAAGCTCATCCGAGAAACCAAGTCCGATGATTTTAAGCTCGGAGAGGACGAGTGTCTGGCAGCGTATTGGAACGACACCAAGTCCGATTCACCCATATCCCGCAAGTTCTTCGATCTGTGCCAGCTCGGATCCGATCGAGACTGGCTCTGCAGATATCTGATGGCCGTGTGTGTGTTCCAAGGATTCGGAACCACCGAGGACGAGAAGAAGGCAGCTGGTATATTCGAGCAACTCGCCAACGACGGTCACAGCGATAGCCAATTGCGGATCGGAGGGTGCTACTACTGGGGTCGCGGAGTGTTGGTAGACAGCCAGAAGTCATTCGAGTGGTATAGCAAGTCGGCCGACCGAGGCAATTCGTATGGACAGTGGTGGGTTGGTGTGTGCTATTCCAACGGATACGGAACCGCCAAGGATGTTGCCAAGGCAGTAGAGTGGTATCGCCGGTCGGCCGAGCAAGGAAATCGATACGGACAGTGCTGGATCGGTTTCCGCAGCGAGATGGGCTATGGTGTCCCTGAGAACGTCGACACTGCCGCCTTTTGGTATCGCAAGTCAGCCAACCAGGGTTACGATTGGGCCATGGACAGCCTTAAGGACATCGACCAGTGGCCCTGATCCCCGAGTCCCTCCCGAGTGCAACTTCTAACGCTCAAGTCACTCCAGCCAAACATGCAACCAGAGCAGCCGAGCAGCCACGCCGTTTTCACCATCCCAGCAACCACGGTCCCAAACAGCAGACTTGCGGGACGGTACCATGTGGCAGCAGCAGTTCTCGAGGGGCACTGTATTTGACATTCAATATATCACGATATACAAAGTGATGCTGTCCCATGAGCGGTGGCTCAGGTTGGCAGATCATGAAACACCGACCAATTTCCCGAATCTGCATGGAGACACGCGGCACTCGATCTGAAGCCATACTTGCGCGAATGTATTTGCATGACCCAGATCACCATCGCCACGTCGCTGTGGGTATCTAGCACCGCCGATATCCTCCCAGAGTCGCCCGACGTCGACTGAGGTCACCGAGAGGAAGGGCCGGGGAGAGGTCAGGGAGGCGCTCCGTCTTGGGCTCGCTGTCGGCGAGGGTCGAGAGGTCGGGCAGCAGATCTTTCCTGAGATTCCGCTTGGCAATCTCCTTGTTCTTCTGCAGACAGTATGTCTCCTCGATCAGGGCTATCTGTGCCTCTGACTCAGCGTGCTGGTCAGTCAGACGAGCACGGAGCTCGGCACCCTCTTCCCCGTCATATATGTCGGACTGGTCCCACAGGTCGGTTGAAGATATGTGAAGCAGTACCATCCGAGGCTGGGTGAGAACGTGCACCGTACTGAGACACCCTCGTTCGCCTAGCCCGGCTTCGTGCTGCCGAGGCAAGACTCTTTGCCAGCATGCTCACCAGTTTGATCTTGAGGTACTCGCCCTTCATCGCAGCGACAAACGAAACGTCTGTGGGTGCATGGATGTCCGGCGAGATATACGGAAAGGAGTCGCCCGATTTGAGAGATCGGATGCTGAGCAGCTTCTCCTTGACATGGTCCGAGTTCCTGTACAGCGACTGATATTCATCGCTGCGAAGCCTGACCAGCTGGTAGTTGTCGTCGTGGCGGGTGAGATATATGACCTTGATAACGTCGACGGTTCCTGTGAGAATGATGTACAGATACCGGATGGGGTCGCCTGTGGGGTCGCAAGATCGACGCCGATGGTCAGGGCCGTGCATCGAATCGACGTCATGCACTGCCATCTGTGCATCGCAAAGGTCTAGGAAGCGGAGAGCCATCGCCAGAACAATCAGCACCTTGGGTCAAAACAACTTGCTTGGCATCGACAAAGACGGTCTCGCATGCTTGGGCGAAAAACGACATGGTCCTCCACGAGCATCCGCTGAACAACGGCAGTGTCCGGAAGAGCTCGATGATGAGATCGGCCTTTTTGACCGCATGACCCTCGATGTCCATGATCTCCAGAAAGTCGTTGCCCCCAATGCGCATCATGGCACAGTCGGATTGGCAAGCGATGGTGTTTGGGCGTCTGCGGACCTACAGGAGAATCGTGTGATATGTGACGTGTACTTGACACAACTGATATGTGGACAAGCTTCGAGTAGTGGCGGTGTATGGTGGTACATGATGGTGCATGGTGGTGCATGAACTTGTCATGTGGCGACTTACCGTCTTGTCCTCGACCGAGAATTCGGTCTCGCCGATCATGTCGCCGGGTCGGAAGAAGTCTTTGTTGTCGGCTCCGGCAGCCTTGCACTGTGGTCCAAGCATCAGTATCAACCACGACAGCAGCATGACTCACTTCGCACCGCACCCATTTCCCACCCGAGCCACGCCAGCCATCCGCATACCTGTCCCTTGATCAACAGATAACAGCCTTCGGCGCGATGGCCCTTGCGAAACAGCACCGTCCCAGACGTGTGCATTTCAAGCGTCATCCGGGCAATCAGCATTTCCCTGATCTCGTCCGTGAACCGCATAGTCCATCCTGGAACGGCATTGAGAGTGTTTTTGAGCTTCTTCCAGTCCTCGTTTGTCCATGTAAACTGGGGCCGCGCAAACAGCGCTCGGACCTCCATCGAGAGCACCGTGCTTTCCCACATTCCCGATAACCCATGGCAGACTTCGGCGCCGTCATGTTGGAGCGAGCACTTGAATGCCCGGGCAGTGAGCCATATGATGATGGCTCGTCGCACGGCCGCCTTGAACTTTTTGATTGTCGCCGAGGATCGCTGGCTGCCCGTGATGGATAGCTGCAGGTACTGACGAATGGACATGCCGAGGCTCTGGAGGCGGGATGATATTGTCGGCTTGGGTGTGGTGGTCAGTTCCAGGAGGTCAGTGACGATGGACTTTCTCCTCGGAAGGGCACTCTCCTCGCTGAGTGAGGTTCTCTTGGATGCATCGATGAGGCACGAGATATCGTCATCCGAGGTCAGCGTTTCAGCATATTTCTTGAGCTTGACGAGCAGTCGTTGCTCGAGATTCATGGAGTCATCGTCGCCAACTGTCTTGGATCGTAGTTTCAAGTGGCTTGGTCGTCTTTCTCCTGTCGGTACCGAACGTTGACTCGCCTCAAGAGTTGTCTGCGAGCTCCGTGAGGCTATAGCCGATGCACGGCGAGACACCTCCGGAGCAAGAGGCACTATTAGTCCCTCATGAACGGGAGTGGTGATGCCACTTGCCCGCCGTCGGGGGGTGCGCTGTGGGCTTGGAGTCCCGGTGTCGGGGTCCAGAACAGCACTATCGCTGCGGGTACGGATCCTTGGCTGGCTGGGATGCAGCAGCTCGGCTTCGGCCTTGACGATCCCAAGGGACGTGCGTCGGAATGCAGCCCTCGGTAGCGTCGCCGGAGAGGCTGGAGAGGCTGGGGGATGGATCATCAACGAAAGACGCCGGCTCGGATTGATCTCGGGAAGCTTGTCGACACTGTTCGTGGTTTGGTACAGATTTGAGTCGGGGACATCTGGGTGGTTCCTGTCATATATCTGCTTGAGCGGGTTTGACCTGGTGGACAGAGTGGACAGAGTGCGCGGCGACGAAGGATCCATTGTGGTTGCTGGTGGTCACCAACAAACTGGTCTGGTCGAGGTGGCTGGCAGTTTGTTCTTCGCAGCAGTGAGAGCTGGGTTACTTCTGCTCGACTGTTCCGTCGAGTTTGTCCGTGCTGATCAGTGCGACTCGATATTTGGGCAAAGTCGATCGCTCGGTGCCAGAGTCCAAGAGGCTATTGATGGCATCTACCGATTAGTCGATATCAACCAGCGGAGGTGCACGAGACTCCGTGGTGCTGCTGCAATAGAAACGCTGACTATATCAGACGGAGCGACAGGCACCCCGAAGCACCTGAACGAGGCGGCAGAATCGAAAGTGACTGGAGAAACGCAAGAGTGTGTACCAGATCGATGCCAGCAGGACCAACTGCGAACATCGGCGGTCGATCAGCGTATGGCGCAAACTTGGCCACTCTCCGAGAGCCCATTGAGAAGAGGCGCCTGGCTCGGCATCCCAATACGAAGCAATCTTTGAGCAGTGTAGTTTGTTGGTCGCTGACTCTCGATTGGTTGTCGGCCGCGAGTACTTTGCCCAGTGTACCAGCCATATACCCGCAGGCGGCTTCCCATCGACCACTTGCCCGTAACAATCATTTGGGGCTCGTGCAGGCAGGACGGTTGTTCCGAGCTACACAATCGGATTGCATCGGTGCGGACAGCCGAGTAATTCAGAGTCACTGTTCCTCCGATATGCAGCCACTGTCCCTCCGAAATGGAGTCATTGGGCTCTAGCGCATTCTTCCGGCGCAGTGAGCTCGATCATCAGCCGTGATTGGACTATTGGTCAACTCACTGCCAAGCTGCAGCCGACTTGCCAGTGGACAGACTGGAACACACCAAGCTACAATACGAGAATTGCTCGCTGGACAACAACATCCCCAACTCAGGTTTCGAGAGTCGCAGATTCGTTTACATCGAGTCCGCACACTACAGCCACTCACTGCGGCCGATCCTATGTATCCAGCACAGTGAAACTCTCCCTCGGGATCGAGTAAATCAACAGTTTTCAGGTTCATTCGTGTTGGCGATGAATTTTGCGAATCAACGTCGGACTGATGGTCAGCTCTGCCAGCACAATATCTTCGCCGCGCTCCAGCCGCTCAATCTGGGTGACAATGTCATCCAGACTTGGGGGAGGAGCGGTTTCTTCGTCATCGAAGCTCGACAGCGCCTTTTCGATATCATACATGTCCTTCAGATCTTTCAGCATCCCCAGTTTCTCCAGATCAATGACGTCGTCTCCATAGGCTTGCCACTTGATCTCGTCGAGATCCTCTAGGTCCAGGAATGCTTCTTGCTTGACGAAAATGCTATGGAGCCGAAGATAGTATGTGCATGCAATCAGCAACTTTAATGATCTCCGCACGTGCGGCTCTTGCGGCGTTTCTATCAGTGCCCGAGTTTGTTTTCGGGCAAAAGTCCGGAGTTTGCGGAGCTGGGCAGTCAGCCGGAGGTCCTGAGGGCCTTTCGCTTGTGCTAGCGCCAAGAGCCGGCGGACGGTCTCGGCTGACTTGTTCCATGACTCCTGGATGCCTTCGATTTCACTCTGGAGGAAATCCACGCTCTGCCGTGCCAGGAGGAAGCGGTAAGCTTCGTTATCGACCAGGAAGATATTGTCTTCCCGGATCTGAATATCGACGCCGGACTCTTCCCGGATCTGCTGGAAGAACTTTTCCAAAGCAATGGTGGTATCACCCATCCGGAAATACGTCACGCGTGCTTTGGTGAAGAGGAAGACCATGCTCTCGATTGCGGCACGGTCAAAGTTCTGCAGCAACTCGAGGATGCACAGCCGGAACCAAACGGTGAGATGGCTGTTGTTGGTGGGAAGGGCAAGAACAATTGCATGGATGCTGCCGATCCAGGAGGCATATCGAACGATGTTGTCCATGTTGATCTTGTCCTGGGCGATTCCCCGGGTGTCGCCCATGCCTGGAGTGTCGATGATCCTGATCTTGGTTGGGGTGCCCGCTCCGTCGTTGAGGCAGAAGACATAGGACTGGGGGAACGGCGTCCCCGACTGTCCCGCAGCCAGCCTTGCAGTCTCATGCACGACTGTATGGTGCGACAGTATTGTATCGAAAACCAGAGTTGAAAGGTTCGGGCAGGGCAGGGATGACCATGGTGTAAGTGCGCTGCTTGCTCAGTCCATACGAATCGACAGCTCGTCGGGAGACTCACCACGCTCTTCCAGTGCCCTCCAAGCCATGTACTTACCTCGGCCGGGGTTCTTGAGATCGATTGTCTTGGACTCGACAATTACATCTTCAAAGGTTTCGGAATCGCAGAGGGTAAAGCGGGCTGGAACCAAGGTTATAGGCTCGTCGCTCGCGAGCGCATCCTCAAAGCTGTCAAAGCTCAGGTAGTTGGCGATGGCGTTGATGAGGGTCGACTTGCCCACCCCAGTCTCGCCCAGAACGAGTATATTGATGGCATCGGGATGAGCGGAGACGCTTGGAGGCGGGCCCCACTCCGAGTCTTGCTCTGCCGGGAGAGAAGCTGCTGGATCGTTGCCACCATCTTGTTTGCAACCAGTTCCGAGGTCAACTACGAGTTTATGAAGGTGGTGGGGAGGAGAGAAGGAGGGGATGCAGCCAAACCCAGAATGAGAACCAGAGGCTTCTGGACGGGGGCTCGTTGCCGGGATCTCGCCATTTACCTGTGGGATGATCATCGCTGTCGTCATCCGAGTCCGAGTCAGCTGGTGGTTGAAGAGTGCTCCAATCCTCGAGGAAGACGTCGACGCAATCGATGTTGCTGGTGTCGAGGTCGCTCGCGCCCTGGGGCTGAAAGCTCGGCATGCCGTAGTCGTCCAGGTCGTAGTCGTTCGGCAGGTCGGCTTGACTGGAGACCGCATCGCCGTTATGAGGGCCGCATTGACGGCTGGCTATATCGTCAGTTTCCTCGGGCTCCGTCTTGGCGTTCGTGTAGAAGGTCTTGAGGGGAATATGGCCCTGCGGGTGCTGGCTGTGACTATGCGGCATGTCTGCGACGAGATTCTGGGGGGGGGGTGGCTGTTGTCTTGGGACCGAGACGAAGGCCGCCCGGACGGGCTCAATGCAAAGCGGCGGGTATCAGCGCCGGCGTGTGCGTGCGGCTGTGGTGGTGGAGTCCTCAGCTGATGTCTTGAACAGCATCTTGGCAGTGTCTTGAACAGTTGTATCTCGAGGGTATCCCCCGTGTGATACGTGTTTCATGCTCTCGCGTTGTCTGCCGCTCCCGCTGCGTCGCTGTTTGAACCGTTGGCCCTCCTGCTGCTCATCTCCAGCCTCCATCGATCGGTCGCAGCCATGTCCAAATCCAGGTCTGGATTCCTGTTCTCCCGCAAGGCCACTGCCAACGCCGCCTCCAACGAAGCGACGCCCACCGAGACGGCACGGCTCGAGCTGACCCTGGCCGAGCAGCCCGCCAAGGAGCTCAACATCCTGGTCATGGGCGAGACTGGGGTGGGCAAGTCAACCCTCATCAACGCCATCGCCAACTACCTGAGCTTTGACAGCCTGGACAGCGTCCGTTCAGACGACGTCCTCTCCCTCATCCCCACAAAGTTTCACATCTACCCCGACAACAGCGTCGTCCCCGTCGAGATCTCGTCCAAGACCCTCACGGTCGAGAAAGTCGCTGAAGGTGAGGGAAAGGGCACCAGCCCCATCGTTTGCCTCAGCCAGCAACACCCCTGTTGGCAACATCCCCTGTTGGCAATATCCCCATCCGCGGTATCTCTGTCGGCAGTACTCGTATTCACCCTTTCGACTCCCCGCTCTGCATCCTTATGCTGCTTCTGCTCCATCTGTCCTAGCCAACTTGAACGAGGAGCTGGTCCAGGGTCAATCCTCGACCCAGCTTGCCCGCACCTATGTCTTCAACACCAGGCTCACCAGCGGCGACCTCGTCAGGGTGCAGCTCATTGATACCCCGGGCATGGGCGACACCCGCGGAATCGATCGGGACAAGCAAAATATGCGGCACATCATCGGCTATATCTCAAACTACCCTCAGATCAATGCCGTCCTGATCCTGCTCAAGCCAAACAACAGCCGGCTGACCGTGTGGTTCCGATACTGCCTCCAGGAGCTCCTCAAGAGCCTCCATCGCGAATGCATCAAGAACCTGTATTTCATGTTCACCCACTCCAGAAGTACCTATTATCGGCACGGCGACACACTCCCTGCGCTGAAATCCCTCCTTGAGACCATCAAGCATGACATCGGTCTCGAGATCCCCATCAATAACACCAACACCCTCATGGTCGACAACGAAGCGTACAGGTTTCTACTTGCCAGGGACGAGGTCGCATTCGACCCGAGGCAGGAAGCAGACATGCGAGAGTCATGGAGACGTTCCTCCGAAACCCTCCACCGCTTCCTAAGGAGCATTGCCGACACCGCCAGCCACAACACCGAGAAGACCGTTCTGCTCTTTCGCGTGCGGGCCCATGTCCTTGAGCTGTTCAAGCCGCTGATGGATGTCACAGCAAACATCGCTGCCAACAAGCGGTCCCTGGATCAACAGATTGAAGCCATCAGCAACAAATACGTCACCGTCCACCAGCTCCAAGCCGAGCGCAAGCTCACTCTACTCGTGCCACAAAAGCGCGACCTTGACGAGCCTGCCCTGGTTTGCGCCCATCCGGACTGCATCAAGCACGTCGAGAAGAAGGAGGACGGAGAGCTGAGAGAATTCAAGCAGAAATGCCACGAGGTCTGCTACCACGGCAGTTGGACCAGCGGCTGGATCATCTTCAGCCAGGTCCCGATCTACTTTTGCCCATCCATCAATTTCTGGGGTTATTGTCGTGAAAGCCAGTGCGGACATCACATCACATGGCACAGTAACGTCCGCTACGATTACACATTCAGCGTCGTCGACATCATCAACGAAGAGATCCAGCGCCGCCTTGACAGCGAGCACGACGAAAGCAAAAAAATAGCTCTTGCCATCTGGGAGCTCGAATCAGCCCTGCGGGACCTGAAGGCCGAGGAGAAGCGGATCACCGCCATTGCCGCCAGATTTGCGGTGTTCATTCGGCATAACGGCATCGTCGCCTACAACGATGCGCTTCTCGAATACTTGGCCAAGCTCACCGAAGAAGAGACCCCTGTGTTGCAAAGACACTCTTCCGAGGGTCCCATCCAGCCGTTGGACAGCATGCAAAGCCTGAGGAGCATGAAGGAAACATACGAGGAAGAGCAAAGGCTGTTGGACAACAGCGATGGCGAGGCGAACGTGCCACTCCTTAGTGCGGAGGAAATTGAGGCGCTCATCAACGAGCTGCCCAGGCTCAAGCACTCTGGCGAGTTTTTCTCAACGTTCCAGGAATCCCAGGCGCTTCGGACCCAGGCTGTGAGTCTCGTTGTTGTCCAGCCCACAGTGCCAAAGCGCCCCGTCATTCGGTGATCCAATCGAGTCTGCAGGCCTGTCATGCGGCTGGTGCGTTCGCCATGGAATACAGCGATTTGGGAAGACAAGGGGACAAATCGTCTCGTTCGGACCAATACACGCAGCCGTGGATCATATTGCGCACGACGATCGACCAAGTGGGGGCGGCGAGCGGGGCTGGAAGCCAGGGCAGAGAGGGCATCGGGGAGTGGATCTCATGAGGTTCGGGTGCCGATCCGAGTCAGATCGATCAATGTCGTCCTGCCCACAGAACCCACCCATCCCCGTGTTTTAGTGTTCGGTTTCGAAGTGCCCAGGCAGGCCGGAGGATGGTTGGGTGAAGACTTTGCACAGTGCCCCAGTATTGCGCTGACCACCAGATACGCATCGTCGATGGCTGCGACGATTCCGTTCCGTTCCCGGTCGCGGTAATGGGTCGGCTGGAATACGCTGAGCACACCAACTGCATCGATCACACCAACTGCATCAACCACACCAAGACCAGCCGCTGATCGCGCATAGAGCCTGCTCACGGCACCGATTGTGGCTCCCAATCGTCGACTCGACGTGCCTTGCCGTCCGTGGGGCAGGTGGGTGGATGATGGACAGGTGGTGTTCGGGTCCAGAAAAAAAGTGATCAGCGACCGCGAAACAGCGTGTCCCGTCTCATTGTGTGTATTAACGAAGTTGGGAACGAGAATGTTCTCGATGACATTCAATCACACTCTCTGCTTCCTTTCCCTTGGAGAAAACAGCTTATTGTTGAGCACGAGCGGGGCGGCCGAGTCCACCACGCTGCAGGGCGAAACAGAGAGGCAGATGGGGCTGTCAGTGACACTTGATGCGAGACGGCGCTGCAGCGGGCTGAAGACAGCAACACAGGCCGGATGACGAGGACGCATAACCAGGGCCGGATGGAGAGCAACAGAGGTGCTACTTACGAATTCGGGCTTCCAGTCACCACCAGCACCGCCCTCCTTCTTCTCGCCACGGTCGTCTCTGCGGCGGTACTCGCGGTCACCGCCCTCACGGCGGGGAGCACGCTCACCATCTGCGTAAGGGATGCCCGATTAGTCGATTTGCGGACTCGCTGTCGGCTTCTTTCGCGAATAGGACACGGCTGGCAGCGCTGCAAGGGTCCCGACAGCAGCAAATCGGCATCCAGAATCCAAAATCCACTTACCACGCTGGGGACGGGGAGCGGGGGCCTTGACGGTGCGGATGTGAGTACGGGGGACAATCTCCTCGGGGAGGTGGAGGTACTCACGAAGGTAGGTGATACCCTCGGGGGTGAGGTAGTAGTAGTAGTACTGCCAGGAGAAGCGGGAGGCAACAAAGCCCTTGGACTCCAAAGACTGCAGGGCCTTGATGACGTGGAGGTTGGGGACGTCGATGTCCTGGTGCTTGGGGGCGTTGAAGTCCTTCTTGGCGACCAAGCAGCCCTCCTGGAAGAGGTATCTGCACAAGCACAGACAATAGCGTCAGGCGCCGTCGTTTGACCAAGCCAACGGTGGGGGGATCTGCCGACTGCTGTTGCTTATGGCGCCAAGGGCGGCCGTTCATCGACACTTACTGGTGGATCTTGGTGCGGTTCTCCTTAGGAATAAGCATGGTGGCTAAGCTGCAGGAGACGGCACAGAGAGATCAGGGTCGATTCACGACGGATCCGCAAGAGAAAAAAAAACTAGGGCCGCCCGCCTCCGTCCGTCCGTTCTTGTGGACCAGACAAGTTCCGAAAATAGGGGTGCTCCAGTGATGAAGATGGGCCCATTCCAACCGTGCCCGCAATGTTTCCGCGTCTGTCGGGCTGCAGAATGTGGCCTGCTTCCGAATGGTGTCTCGTGAGTCTCGTTCGGCCATCGGCTGCGTTCCGCATCGTTTTGAAGTGGATCCAGGTCCGTGATCCCGAGGTGAGCAGAGTCGAACTGCTGCTATACATCCGACTGGCGACGATGTTGGCCTGCCACTCCGTCCAGAGGTTTGATCCGCTGGATCTGAATCGAGACAAGGAGCCGGGATGTCCTTTCCTCCAGCACATCCGTCCGATCCCATGTGGGAGCTCGATGAACGACGACAGCGGTAGCCACGACCGCAAGACATGCCGCCAACGCCGAGTTGAGATGCCCTCGTTCTGTCGAAGATACGGTCTGGAGCTTGAATCGGTTTGCCAGAGTTTGGGGCCGGACGCTGCGCCGTTGCTGCTGCTCCTCACACCCACCGATATCTTCACATGATGGATGGATGGATAGGTGGATGGATGGATGGATGGATGTGTGGATGCGCGGATGTTGCCATTTACCTGACGAGACCTGATTGAATATGGGTCTAAAGGTCAAAAACTGAGAGGAAGGAAAAGCGCAGAAATGCCGGCGGTGTGTGGTCTTTGCCTGCATTCCGCCGCACCCAGCCGCACCCAGCCAGCCGCTGGCCGGCCGCCATCCAGCCGTGCTGCGGCCAGCCACATCCGTGTGACCTCGCTGGCCACAGACACGGAACGGCACGGATCGATCACGTGGCAAGGGCCAGTCAGGTGCCCACCGCAACAGCCTCCATGGCGCCGTTCATGGCAAGTCATTCGCCCGCCAGAGACAGCTACGTTGGATCCAAAGCGATCCAAGGCACCAGCCCCGGTGCTCTCAAGCGCACCGTCGCCAACCTCTCAGGGCACACACACATGCAGACATATTCAAAAGTGTCTATCTATTCCATTCTGCACCGCCCTATCCCATTCCATTCCATTCATTTTGTAACCTCTCACAGAGTAATCGCTGCCGTCGGTGTCTCTCCGTCGCCGGCCACACTTTCCTCGCCATTCTCGTGCTGGGCTACTCCTCCTGGCAGGCTTTCTCCTTCCTTTGCTGCAGTCGAATCACCCGTCAAGCCAAGCTGCTCGTGTGGTGCCTCTTGCATCTCAGCGGTTGGGTCCTGTGGATCGTGTCCGGCGTCGGCATGGTCGGTGTGGTCGGCGTCAGGGAATGGAGTCAGCGACAGAGGCTGCTCGGCTGTTGGCAAGGGCGGAAGCGATGGGTCGGGTGGCTGATCCTTGGAAGGCGCTCCGGCCGCAGCCGGTGGATAGAGCCGCTTGAGGTCGTAGAGCTTGCCTCTGTTCTGAGCGATAAAGTCTCGCTTGACCTGGGACAGCGACTTGTCGAGGGCGGAGATGGAGTGCTTGTACTCACGCACCTGTGCCTGGTACATGTTGAGCTCGGTGCCCATGTGCTTGAGCTGCAGAGTCTTGTCCTTGAGCAGCTGCTGGAACTCGGAGATCTGCTCGAGTGCCTCGGGGCCGACCTGCTTGGCCAGCAGGCTCTTGAGAGTCAGGTAGCTCTGCTCCTTGGAGTGGATCTCGGCCTCCTTGTCGAGGTCCTCCTTGGTCTTGCCGATGAGGCGCTTCTGCAGCGTGTGCAGCAGCTGGATCATCTCAAATGCCTTTGGGTTGCTGCCCTCGAGCTTGCGCCAGCGGTGGACGTTCATGGGGTTCTCGAGCTCCTCCTCAAGGGCCTTCATGCGGGTGCGCTCCCTGACGAGGTCGCTCTGGAGGTGGTGGAGGGTACCCTTGATGTTGTCGAGGGTTGCGGTCTGGCTGGAGAGCTCGGCATGGCGATGGCGGAGGCCGCGGATCTCGTCGCGCAGTCGCTGGAGGGCAGCGAGCTTGTCCTGATAGAAGCGCTCGCTGCGGATGAGGGACGAATGCTGGATCTTGATCTTGCCATAGACGGTCGCGAGCTCGTCGTTCTGGCGGATGAGCTGCTGGCTCAGGTTGTCACGCTCCATCACCAGGACGCTGAGGGCATGCTCCTGGCGATGGCGCTCGGCCTCGGCTTCCTTGACAAACTGGTTGAGCTTGGACTCTTCGAGTAGCTGGCTCTTGAGGTAGGTGAGCGAGAGCTGGTTGTGGGACTTGAGCTCCTGGATGCCCTTGGTGATGAGCTCAATGTCGCGCTCGAGCTTGCCGTTCTCGACAATCTCCTTGAGCAGCAGCGACTCCTTGGTGTTGATCTCTTCCTTGTATCCGTTGATCTGGAAGTTCATGATCTTGAGCTTGCGCTTCATTTCCATGATCTCGGCCTGCGACTCGATGAGGTGTTTGGAGTGCAGGTTCCGGTCGCTGATGACGGCCTCGTACAGGTTCTGCTGGTACTTGAGCTTGGTATCGGCGACGACCATCTTTTTCTTGAACTCGTAGATCTCGACCTCCTTTTGCTTGATGTGGTGCAAGGCGGCGAGGCAGAGGGCCTGGACGCGGGTCATCTCAGAGACATAGCCGTCCTTGAGCAGGCCGCAGTCGGCTATCTGGCGGCGCAGGGCCTGATGCTCGCGCCGGTAGCGCTCGAGCTCGAGGTTGATGTTGTGCCGCTGCTGCTGGTGCAGCAGCGTGAGGTGGGCGTGGTTGGCGGTCTCGCCCGAGACTCGCTTGAAGTTCTCCTGGACAATGTCGTGCTCGCGGACGAGGTCGTCGATGACCTTGCCGTCGAGGTCGATGCGGCGCTGGAGGACGTTGATGGTCGAAAGGGTCGAGTCGTTCTTTTGCCGCAGGGTCTTGCGCTCGAGCTCGGAGGCGACCTTTTGCTCCTCGAGGAGCTTGCTCTTCTTGACAAGGGCATCGCGCAGCTTGACGACGCGCCGGACTTCGGCATGGATCTTGACGAGATCTTGCTCCTTCTCGACCAGCTCCTTCTGATAGGTAGTGTTTTGCTCGGCGAGCTCGGCCGAGAGGGTCATTTGCTCGTCGCAGTCCTTTTGCAGCTTGAGGGTGCGGGAGACGAGGCTCTCCTGGTCCTTGGCGAGCTTCTCGAGCATCTGCTTGTGGTTCTTGATCTGGGAGAGCAACAGCGAGACGTCCTCGTTCCCACGGTTGACGGCGTCCTGCTTGCCGCGGACTTCCTGCGACTTGACGGCGACGACAACACGGAGCTCACGCAGGTCCCGCTCGAGCCGCTCCTTGTTGCGGGTTTCGGCCTCGATGTCGGCCTTTTTGGTGGCGATCTTGTCCTTGAGCTCAAAGATGTCCTTTTCGAAGCCGCGCTTCTGCTGGTCGGTCTGGCGGATCTTGTCGGTGGCCTCGACGATGGCGTTGCGGTAGTGCACAATCTTTTCGAGCTCCGCGTCGAGTTCCTTGGTGCACTGCTCCTTGGTCTGGATGAGCTCGTTGAGGGTGCGCTCCTGCAGGGCGCTGAGGCCGACGCCCTGCTTGAGGATGTTGCCGAGCGAGGCAATCTCGGCCTTGAGGCGCTGGAGGTCTTCCTTGGAAGACTCTTCGCGCTTGTTGGACTGCAGGATGAGGTCCTCGGCATCCTTGACCTGGGTCTTGAGCTGGCTGATGGTCTGTTGGTCGCCAATGGAGGTTTTGATGGCCTCTTGGGTAGAGTTGGAGTTGGCGACGTGTTCAGAGTAGAGCTCCTCGTACTGCTTGAAGAGCCGGTGGACGTGCTCCCTCGACTTGAGGACGGCCTGGCTCATTTTCTCGTACTCCTCACGGAACTTTGAGTAGTCGTCATGTTTGAGGGTGATGAGGGTGCGCTGGTAGTCTTCTTGGATGGAGAGAAAGTCCTTTTCGAGCTGGTCCATCTCTTTGGAAAGCGGCAGCGCCGCTCCGGACTGGAGGCCGGGACGCGAGCCCGGGCTTGGGCCATGGGTGAGGGCGGTCTGCACGACGGCGGAGAAGTCGGTTGGGTTTGGGGACTGGGTGCGGCGAAGAGGCAAGTTTGGAGTGCCCGTTCCTGTGCCGGGGCGATTCTTGTCGCTGTCCATGGAGACGCGTGGGACTGGATGAGGAAGGGGCGGCCGTTAGTCTTGGATGGGGTGTGCTGATGAGAGTTGTGGACAGAGTTTGATGGTGTGCTGGTGGGATTCTGAATGCTGGTGTCTGCAGGGGGGCTGGTTGGAAGCAGTGACGTTCCTGGTGACCGTCGAGGGTCAGGAAGGGTCGGTTCCAGCATGGGAACAGAGACGGATTGGGCCAGGGCAGCGGACCACAGGCGAATCGGCAGAAACAGCACCAATGCAGTCAGAGCTGTATCTGTGTGACTGTGTGTGACTGCGTGTGATACGATCTGACCCACACTGTCTGAGTGGCGTGGATTTGAGTTGGCAGAGCCGTGGGAGAGCGGTTGTTCGCCAGCAGGCCACAGCCCCACGATGCTCATGAATGCGGTGTTCATCAATGCGATCGCAGCAGCAACCGTAATAACAACGACGCTAATTATATCAGGCAACAGCAACAGCAACAGCAACAGCAACAGCAACAGCAACAGCAACAGCAACAGCAACAGCAACAGCAACAGCAACAGCAACAGCAACAGCAACAGCAACAGCAACAGCAACAGCAACAGCAACAGCAATAGCAACAACAGCAACAGCAACAACAGCAACAGCAACCTTGGCACAACTCTGTCTGCTGTGCAACAGCGTGGCCCGGGCTCGCCCGCGGGTCCGTTCAGCCGAGCGATCCGAGATTGACAAATGCGTCGTCTTCGCCCCCGGACATCAAATGCGTCGTCGTCGCTCTTGGCCATCAACTGCATCGGCGGTTTAATCATCGCATCTCTCCATCGCCGATATCACATCTCTCCATCGCCATCGCCATCGCCATCGCCATCGCCATCGCCATCGCCATCGCCATCGCCATCGCCATCGCATTTGCATTCGCATTCGCCTTCATCGCTGCTTTCCGACCCCGTTCCTTCGCGGCTGCTGTCCCTCCGACCGCTGCTCATTTCTGGCGAATCACATTCGCCCGCCCGTCCCGATACTTTCCTGCCGTCCTCCCATCCGTATCGATCCACTCGCTCTTAACACTGTCCTGCCCGTCGATTTGTTCGATTCTTCGCCGCTTGCCGTCCCGCATTACCGCCTCGTCTCGTCTCGCTTCACTTCACTTCACCGCCTCACCGCTTCCCTGCCCATCGGTGTCTGCCCGGCCTGCTGTTCGCTCCTCTGCCGATCTCGCATCGCTGCGTCCTGCACCTTCGCCCACCCACTCGGCTCCCCTGAATCGCTCTTGAATGGTGGCCGCCTCTGTCGTCTTCCCTCCTGCCCGCTGCTTCCTCTGGTCCTGCTCTGGCTTCCTCCTTTACTCGGTCAGCAAAGCCAGATAACATTGGCTTTACTCTTGTGTGATTTCTATCTATTGCTTGCCTGCCTTCAGCTCCTCCCCACGACTGGGTCGCCCTCGGCTGCAGAGCAGTCGTCGCCCATCCAACCCCCATTGCCCTAGATCCAGCCCGATCTCGCCCATCATCCCACCCACTCGCCCATCGCCCTTGACTCGCATTCCGCCAGAGCAGACCAGATTGTTTCAATCTCCATTCCACCGGGCCTGCGATTCGGCTCCTCCAAAGTCCGCCCCCATCCGCTCTCTCGCTCGCCAATCCGATATCGTCCACTAGTTCAGTCTCCCCTCTCAACCCAACCCCGATTGGACACTACTCCCTCCGATTCGACAGCATCCACCCTTCCCATCCCCCGGTTCGCCCGACCATGATCTTCTTCCGCACCGGCATCAACGATGTGCCCTCGACCACCGGGCTCGTCGGGGCCTTCATCTGTCTCTTTGGATTCGTCTCGCTCATCTGCCGCGACAAGCTCTTTATTTCCGAGACGCTGCTTGCAACCCTGCTCGGCATCGCCTTTGGTAAGCCCGATCAACCACCGTCATCTGAAAGCAGTTTTGATTGGGATCGCCGCTCCCGTCACATGGACCCCGGCATGTCCTTTTCCGCCCACTCGCTGCCGAGGACCCGTCGCTGCCGTGGCGCTGTTCCTGCCTGTGGCTGTGGCGGTGCTCCTTCCGTCCGCATCGATGTGTTTCGATGTGCTTCGGTCGGCTTCGATCGGCTTCGATGTACTTTGATGGTCGTCCGTGGTGCTCGACCGGCCGCGTGATTTGCACGCTGCAACCATGACACCATTCATGACACCATTCATGACACCATCCATGACACCATTCATGGCACCTTCCAGGGCACCTTCCACGGCACCTTCCACGGCACTGCTCATGACGCCAGCCACCAGGGGCATCATCTGCGCCCGCGGTACCGTCGCTCTGCAAGACTGATCCCGTCGCTCGTTCTGCACAGGCCCCATCGGCATCAATCTCGTCAACCCGTTCCAGTGGGATGTCGATATCAATGAAGTCACGCTGCAGTTCTCGCAGGTCGTCATGGCCATCCAGGTTACCGCCGTCGGTGTTGTTCTGCGCCGGTATGTCTCCTTGGCTCCCACAACTTACAACTCGCGGCATGTCGTTGATGCCATCCACTGCCGGGCCCCCTCTTCGGCTCCATCAGCATCTGCTTAAGCACTCGATTTCAATGCGTATCGTGTACACATGGCCATAGCCACTCACCATCATTTGTGTCTCTGTGGCCGGCCCTGTTATTGAAACAACAGCAAGTTCTGGGTGTCGAATGTTCGACCGCTGGCTGTCCTTCTCGGCCCCATCATGATCTCCACCTGGCTGATCACCGCCGTGCTCCTCTGGGCGCTCGCCAAGGTGAACATCTACCAGGCTCTGATCATTGGTGCGTGCACGGCCCCCACGGACCCTGTGCTGGCAAACTCAATCGTCAGCGGCAAGTTTGCCGATCTGTATCTGTCCATTCCCATCAGAGATCTGCTCTCTGGAGAAAGGTATGTCGCCTTCTCTCCCGCCTCATGTTGTGTTTGCTGCTGCCATTTCATAACCGGCCCCTTGCGGGCATCGGGCTTGGGTCTGAGTCTGGGTCTCGGCTCGTGTTTCACCCTCTCCGCGGCCACCAAGCATCCGCTCACTCTGCCATGACGCCTTTGTCGTCTCTCTCATCCCCCCCCTTCAGTGCTGTCAACGACGGATTGGCCGTCACGCTCTTTTCCATGAGCGTCATGGTCTCTCAGATGAGTCCCAAGGACGTCGCCTTCCACTGGACGCTCGAGACTGTTCTCTACGAAATGGGCGTTGCCATCATCATCGCCATCCTGATCGGCCTCGCCTCAAAGTGGTTGCTGCGATTCGCCCACATGAATCGATACATTGACCGCCGCAGCTTCCTGTGCTTCATTCTCGGCATGGCGGTAGGTCCATCTCTACCTCTCGAGCTCGAGGAGCAATGGACAACACGACGTCCGTCAGTCTCCCGAGCCAAGCTCTCGGCTGGCCCCGCCTTCCCTCTTCCCTCTGTGGCTGCGGCTCGTCAAAATGCAAAGAAGGATCGGCTTTCGCCCGGACACGGCCAAGTTGCTTGTTCTCATTTCTGTCTTTGCATGTGCTTGCTAGCTCTTCACGGTCGGAATTTGCTCCATGCTTGGACTGGCCTCTGTCTTTGCCTGTCTTGTGGCCGGTGTGGCCTTCTCATGGGTAAGCAACGCTCGACCCATTCATCACAGGGGCACTGCACACCGACGGCACGCTATCGTCCAGCATCTTTATACCCTCACTTGACCAACAGCTTTCGGGGAAGCCGCTCCCACGCCCGTCTTGCTCACGAAGCCTTCTGACCCGCCCGACTCTTTCATCCTTCCTCCTTGACGTGCACAGGATGGCTGGTACGACGAAGAGGGCGAAGACCACGATGTCAGCCAGGTCATCGACATGGTCCTCAACATGACCTTCTTCATCTTTGTCGGCGCCTCGATTCCGTGGTCGTCATTCCATTTCGAGTCGGTTTCGACCGCGACCATGGTCGGCACCATCGTGCTGATTCTGATCCTGCGCCGCCTGCCCCTGGTGCTGATCGGATACAAGCTCATGGGCCTCGAAAAGATCTCCTTCCTCGAGGCTTTCTTTGTGGGCTGGTTCGGGCCCACCGGCGTCAGCGCGCTGTGGTACATGGTAAGCTCCGTCGCCTGGGAGTTGGTGCCAAAGCGCATCGGACCTCTGATCTGCCGTCCGTTGCTTTGCCATCACGCTGTTGGTTCGTCTGTATACTCGCCTGCCTTGGGCAACAGCATGCGACCGACTCATGCCGTCCTCCCGTTCATCACTGGCACTCTCGCTTCAATCTTTGATATCGACTCTGGCGTCCTGTTGATGCCAGAGCATCGTGTGTCCTGTGCTCACCGTGTGCCTCCCTTCGCTCTCCTGTTCATCAGGCCGCAGCCAAGCTCGAGTTTGCAGACAACAGCACCGTCGTGCCGATCACCAGGTTGGTACCAATTCGATCTCAAATGTCGCAACCTTGCACGTCAATGTTGTATCAAGCCACTGCACTGGTCGCAGATACACCACGCTCGAGACCCGCTCGCTCTCTGGATCTGTATCTCATTCGCAGCCGTCTCTCCGCTCCAGCTTGATCGTCCTTACTTCGATTCTGATGCACGGCATCACTGTCCCGTTTGCGCACGTGGGCATCCGCACCGTGACCAAGTCGAAGCCGTTGATTTCCGCTCACTGGCCTGAAAATGTAAGCTTCGTTGCGGGCTCTCTGCCGCTCCAGCTCTCGGATTTCGTGCGGGTATCATCTTGGTGATGGAGTGCGGAGAGTCGCTGGTGGATTGGATCGATTGTGTCGCCGCTCCTGCACCCTGTGCTGCGGCCAGTGCGGCCCATCTGCAAATCCTGATCGAGCCTCTGACGCACTTTCGCTCTCCCATCCCTCCCCCCCAGGTCAACGTCAGCGCCACCGCCATCTCAGGACCTATTCCCTTGGACATCACCTTCACGCCACCTGCAGACGAGTCGAAGAGAATCCAGGGATCCTCGCTGTCCTTCCGCCCGTCTCCCCGGGTGGAGCGCAAAGCCGTCACCGCCGCGACCTTGAACGACATCTATGTCGTTCCTGACGGGCCATTGTATGCCACTGCTATTTCCGAGCGTGTCGGGTCCAGAGACACCATCTCGGTCATTCCGCCGCAGATCCTGCTCGAGCAGCCTGCCCCTACTTCTCAGCCTCGCGGCGAGTCGCCGTGGTCGCCCGAGACGCTTTCAGACATGCCCCCTATCCCCGAAGCTGCCGACGGTCCGCTTGCAGATTCGCTCGATGAAGCTTACACCTCCTTCCACGAGAAAGCCGTCGAGATTGCCAACGCCGAGGCTGATGCGCCTTCTCAGGATAGCGTCCCTCAGGTCGCCCAGGCCACAGTCACTCCCGGTCTTGGCCCTGAGAACGATGCCGAGGCCCCCGAGCAATCGCCCTTCGAAGACGTAGTTGAGACTCCATTGGTCCCCCAGCCCGCCACCGAGCAGCATGCGACCAAAGTCGCCATGGACACCGATACTGCGCACCCTGATCAAACCGTCGAGCCCGTTCCCGCTGACGATGTCACAGCGTCCCCGCCCGCACACGAGTCCATCGCTCCCTTGGCTGCAGACGACATGCCTGTCGAGATCGTCCCGGACCCTGCCCACATCGACCCCGAGACTCTACCTCCAGCATCTTGAAGAGTCACGACATAGCAACACATGGATGCTTCCCGGGGTTGCGCCACATCGGCGATATCCAAGCTGAAAGTCCTCCTGGAGCAACCCCGTCGCCTGCCGGCATAACCGTCGGCAGCACCGTTCTCCACTTGGACTCTAATCCCACCTTTGACTGACCTCCTCAGTTCCTCTCCCCCCCCCTCCCGCCTTCCCGGCTCACCCCCTCCTTTCACCACAAGCGCTCCTACCACTTTAAATGGTGCTCCTTTTCAGCATCCGGCACTGGTCCTCATCCATTTCGGTTTCGATATTCGACATTCTGCGATCTTCATTTCGCCGACCTGTGGACAACCATCTCCGCCGCACCGACTCGATCCTTCTTCCATCACCCGTACCCACGCCTAACATACACTTGTCCCATTGTCCGGTCCCATTTGTTTCTTCTTCTTCCTCTTCTTCTTCTTCTTCTCACTCGAGCAAAGACTCGCCTCAACAATGCAACTTGCCCATGTCCCAATTTCATCGACACCACCGCTCCTCTATAACGTGTTGCTCTTCCTTCCTTCCTTCCTTCTCTTTGTGATTACACTTTTCAAAGATTGTTTCTTCGCCAAATGGAGTTACAACATTCAAAAATATACATACATATGCCGCTGTTGGCTTTTTTCATTTGAATTGCACCTCTTGAATGACCCAACCCTCCCCTCAAGTGAGCCGAGTGGAACAAGGCCCATTGCGGGAAAATCGATGCTCGCGAATCGATGCTCCCCTCTTCCCCAAACTCGATGCCGTAAGCGATTTCGGAATCTAGGTGCCCGTGGAATAGGCTTCATGAACTATATTTGAGTTCCATTGCGTGTTGGAGATGGCGATCAAAGCCGGCAAGGGCGGCCCAGAGAAATCAGCGTCGAGCTGCGCCGGCCTGATACTTCACTCGACCAACCAAGCCCACTCTTGCTTGCAGGTGCCCGTGCCCGTGCCCGTGGGCATGCACAGATCTCAGCGGGAGGGCTGTCCTTGTATAACTTTGCCCATCCCTGCCGCTCGACACTGTCACACGATTCTAAGCATGACTGCCACCCCCCGCTTGGCCGAGCCTCAGTCGCGATGGGCTCGCTTGCGGGACGATCCGACGCCCACATCGTCTGCAGTTCTCGCAGTCGCCTTGCCCTTGCTCTGGCCTGCACGCGAGCCCTTGCCAGCGCTCTTCTTCTTCACGAACGACGATACGTCTTCCGTCGGGTCGCTCTCGTCGTTGTTGCCTTCGGCCTCGTTGGCGTCCTCGTCGTCCACCTCCTCGTAACCATCCAAACCACCAGACTCGCCCGCACGTCCAGCGCCTGCACCGCCGCGGCCAGACTTGGACGTGGCGCCGGTGGTGCTGAATGGCATGGGATGGGACCCTTGGTTGTACCTGGAGCAACGATCACGGTTCTGGAGTAAGCAGAGCACGAAATGGCAGCCGGATTGCGGTGGGGTGGGGCTTGATGGTTGATGGCAGACAGCGCTCTTCGGACATGCACACAACAGTGTCGCCCATTGACTCACACTTTGGTGAAGCTCGTCTTGAGATTGCGTGAGATCTTTGCAGCCTTGGCGTCGCCCTGGAGATCGAGCTCCATGACGTTGTCCCAGTCGTCTTTGGAGAGATAGTAGCCATCCATCATCGAGATAACATCTCTGATTCCATCCTGAGACCGTGCGGATGCATCGAGCACGTAGGCGTGAGTAGTTTCTACCGTGAGCAGTGGCAGGAGACGACAAAGGGAATGAAGCAGCGAATGGACGAAAGCGGAAAGGAGCAGCAAGAGAGCATTTCTACAGTACATACATCGTGTGAGTCGATGATGGGCTGGCTGAGGACAAGGCTCAGAGATGGAATGTACGTCTGTCGCACTTCTTTCTTGTCGCCACTGATGCGGAGTCCCATGTGCATCTGGATCTCACGCAGGAGCCGGTATCGCCGCTGTTGGGTCGAGTTGTTGCCGAGGAACCTGGCGAATGGAGCGCAGTCGATTGATCAGAACAGAGTCGAGCCCAGATGCACATTTGCAAATGGTTGAAGCTGGTTGTGCGAGAACATGCTCAGCGGCCCTCGGCAGTCATTTAGAGGCAGGTCGAGCAGTTTCTGTGGTAACAGTCCACTGACCGAACCAGCCAACAGCCAGCCAACAACCAGCCAACATCCAGCCAACAGCTACATACGATGAAAAGGCAACCTGGCCAGTGAGTCCACCGTGGGTGAAGAAGGCCGGGCGGACGGTCGAAAGCAGAGCATGGGCCGGCATCAAGCCCCAGTTGTTCGAGGAGCGCAGAACCCGATCGAGGATGTCGCCGTCAGATATCGAGTCGGCTGCGTTGCTGAGCAGCTTCAGGGTTTCGAGAGCCATCTTCCTGGGCGAGGCCCCGCCGACTTCTCTGGCGATGGCCGGGGCGGATTTGAGGTAGTTCTCCTGTTACCAGGTGTACGCACCGAGAGAGCATCAATCTCAGCCCAGAACACTCATTTCGCGTTCACGGACGCACGAGCACCATTCGACACATCCCGTGATCAGCACGCACGCACCTGGATCATCAGCGGAACAAGAGAAAAGTCGTAAAAGTAGTACTCGAGCTTCTCGGCCATGCTGGCGCTGCGGTAGATGCCCTGGTTGAACAGCTTCTGCGTGACCTCGAATGGCCCGACAACCACATCCTTCTCGGACATTTTGGTACTGCACAGGGCAGTTCGTCGGTGACAGCAACACAAGCGTAATAGCATCAGTACCGCAGACTTGCGGGGAATGACTCGGTCGCAGTCATACCAGCGGCAATGGCAAAGGAGAGTGCTCAACATACAGTTCCTTGGACTGGTCGTACGACAGACTTGTGGCCTTGAGCCGGTACGTGGACAAGATGTTGAGAATCTGGCGAACGTCGCTGCCAGTCGACTGTACCAGCTGGCTGACCACATTGGGCCGCAGCAACAGCCCCTCTCTAACGCGAGAAACACACCACACCGAGCTCTGTGTTAGCAGGGTCCTCCAATCAGGCGCTGCAATGCTAGACAGTTGTGCAGCCAGACGACTCGTACCGCTCAGCAATATCCCGCAGCCGGACTTCCATTTGGGTATCCGTCGGCCGCCTGAATCTCAAATCCAGGCAGTAGTTGGCCAGCGATCGAATCTTGGGCGATGCGCGGTCGTTGCATATACAGATGATCGGAACCTGGCACCAGAAATCCGGTGATGAGGACCCTGGCATCCCTTTGGTGCGGAGCATCGACGCAAGGGGTGATCACAGAGCAAAGGTGAAGCAGTAGCTGCCGAATCTGCTCGTAAAATTAACTCTCACCTTGGATCTTTTGAGGATCTGAATCAATTCAGCAACGCCGCCGCGATCGCCAGCCGACATACCGTCGACTTCGTCCATGATCACCACATGTGACTTGACATCGCTTGACTGCTCCGATGTCAAAAAATGGATCAGCACACAAATTGCACACGCTGTACATCGGCGGTGGACGGATCTGCACCCGAGGATCGATCTGGCGAGCAGCTTACCTTGCGCTGGGTCTTGGCCGTGAAGAACTCTTTCACCGTGTGGGAAGTGCAGATTTCGCTCACCAGCTCCTACAAGACGAAAGCGAGTGCGAATGGCTTAGCCCATCGTTGCAGGCCTCGTTCCGCTAGCTGGACATTGCGCTCTGGCCGGCAGAATGGCAAGCTGGTGCAGCTCTGAACAAACATCGGCTCGATATTCAGCAGAGGCTCAACCGGTGCACTGTACTCACGTCGAGGGACTTTTTGCTTCGGGTGTCACTTGCATTGAACTCTATAGGCTCGAACCCCTCCGTCACGGCCACCAGATGGGCAGCGGTCGTTTTGCCGATGCCAGGCGGGCCAGAGAGAAGCACAGCCTTGACGTGAAACTCGTCCTTGTCCTTCGGGAACCCATCGCGACGGTATTCGTCCCTGGCATTCCAATATCGGCAGATTACCACGATTGAATGGGCGTGTGCCAATGGTGGCAGCAGTGGATATAGTCAGGCTCGCGCACGGGAGCCTCAACTTGCGAGAGAGGAAGAGCGCACTCGAGCTTGCCTTGGACAAACGTCCTTACCATCCGCGCAGCCACCTGGCCAGCTTCTGGACGAGCCCTGGGTTTCCAACCAGCTCGTTGATTGTCCGGGGCCGGTATTTTTCTGTCCATAGCTCAGCATTGGGTTGCTGGTGCCGCATGGTGCCTTGTGAAGAGCTGCTTGGTATCAATGTCGTGTTAGTGCCTCGGTTGGCAGCGAGCACACTTACAGCATCATCTCTGAGCCCCCACCTGTTAAATCCGCTGGAAGCCAAAGTCGGCGGTGTGGGGAGCGACACAACGCTCTTGCCCTTGTCGCCCTTCTTCGGCGACTTGAGCACCTCCTCGTCCGACTTTGGCTTGGATTTACGGATGAGATCGAGCAGTCCGTCTTCGTCGAGGGTCTTGAGCTTGAGCTCTTTGATCTTGGCGATCTTCGATGGACCCGGCTCATCGCCAACGACCACATACGAGGTCTTGCCGCTGGGTGCGCCGGTGACGCGGCCGCCGTAACGCTTGATCAGATCCTGCGCATCCTCGCGAGAGATCGACGACAGCTCCCCCGTAAACACAAACGACAGACCCGCCAGACAGTTCTCGGCGCCAACAGGGATGTCCTTTGAGCCAGGTGCAACCGGACCAGTCGACTTTTTCTGCCAGAACTTGTACTTTTTTGGAGAGAGCGGGGCATCGCCGGTGCCAGCTGACTCGGCAGGAGCCTTTGCGGCCGCTGTCGTTGGCGAGGCTGGTTTGTGTTGTGCTGCCGGAGTTTTGGCAAGGCTGGAGGCAGACGGTTTGGCGGGCTTTTCGGGAGTGGCGTCTTTCTTGTCCTGGTGGGGACTCGGTACTTCTTCATGGGCAATGTGATGCGGGTGCGAGCGCGGGTGAGGATGCGATGCCGTCGCCGTGGTGGACTCGGGCCGAGACGGTGCCTCGGTGGCCAGGCTTGCATGTGGGGCTGCATGTACTGCGTCGCTGCTCCACGGTAGCACTCGCTTGTGCGGATCTTTGACCAGGGGCACTGCCGATCATCGATAGCATCTGGGCGTTAGTTCCGCTCAGCCGCAAAGGGCATGATCAACGCTTGCGCTCAGTCACCGCCGACAATTACCGGCGTCCAAAGTCCTCGCGGCAGCGTCATTTAACTTGACTGCCTTTTTGGCAACGGGAGTGTCATTCATCTCGCTGTCAAGTGCAGGAAGCGTCGCCAGGATGGCCACTGACTCGGCAGGCTTGGTCGGTTTCGAGGACTTGACAGCAGGTTGAACGTTTACCACCTGAACATCTCCGTCCAGATCGATAGCCGAAGAGGGTGCTTCAGGAATCTCGACAACTGCCTCCTCCATGGCATCATCCGAGTCGTCAAAGGTGATGATGGCATTGGCTTCCTGCAAGCAATCGTCGGGGGTGTGAGGCACGATCGGGCGACGGCTTGCCGAAGGACACGGAGCAGCTGAGAACCTACTCGTTTTGGGGGACTGGTTGCCGCGGGCTTGTGGTGAGCCAACACTTTGTCGCTGCGTTGAATGCGCTTGCTGCCAAAGAACGTGCCGGGGTCAACGGGGTTCGCCTCGCTCTTGGCCCTGTTGGTCTGCTCCGATTGCGCGCTGCGAAGTGAGAGAGGAACACTTTCGTCAGGGCACTCTGGCATTTCCAAAAGGCAAGTATAGGAGCAAATATGTGCATATTGCGGCTCGCCAATGCGCCACCATGCGCCGCCCGAGTCCGACCGGGCGTTACCTCTTGGTCGCCCCCGATGCCAGTTTGGAGGGGATCTCCCTCTTGTCCTTGGGAGGCATATCGACATGCTCGGTCTTGTTGCCTACTTTCTTCTCCTCTCTCTCTTCTTCAGCATCGTCGTCATCGTCGTCGTAAATAATCATCCGACTCGATTTGGACTTTGTCATTCGTTTGGGCTGATCGTCGGCCTGTGTCCCGGCTGGGTCTTTGCGGCCTTTGGAGCTTGACCTTTCCGATAGAAGCTGTCAGCCAAACGCCAACCGGAATTCTCTGACCCTAATAGATGGGGGCCGCTGACTTGTATCGGGCCAAAGTCTCAATCGCATCGCATCCACGAGCATCAGGGACTTACTTTGAGTGCTCTATCTCGGGTTCGGACGAAGGTTCGAGCTCTGCCAAAGAAGATATGCCCGCATTGCTGTGGCGATAAGCGACTCGTGCCAGCAGAGACAGAGGCAGAGGCATCACCAATAGGCTTGCCCAGCCTCGGCGCTCATGGACGGACACATGAGGGCAGTCATGGGCTCGGCAACAGTGTTGTACCTTGCTGGGCCTTGCCGGTTCCCATCCCGGATCCCTTGAGAACAAAGTATGATCGGATGTCGTTGGTGCCATAGCTGGCGTGTCTCTTGGGCTGCAAGTTCAAGTCCATTGGCGCGGTGTAGATTGCCGTTGCATGCGTCCCGGATCGGTTTGAGCAAATGGCATGTGGACAAACGTTGATGGTGAGTTGGAGGCTGATCAATATGCGCGGCTATTGAGGCTCGAGTGGCGCTGGGGTACTGAAGCCTGTCCCTGCGCAACCAGCAAGCATGCCTCTGAAAATCACATACCGGCATCGTTGGGCGACTGGATCTTCGCCAGGATGAGTGGTGGACAGGAGTGCGGTGTGGCTGATTAGATCATCAGAACAGACATACACCTCACAGCCGATCCCCTCGTTCAGGGAGGGCGCATGCCCCTGTGGACACCGAGCGTCACGGCTGAGCAACCGCATAGCGGCAGCGGCTACGGACTCACCAATGGGCGCTGGATCTGTGCGTCGCCGCCGATGAAGTTCGACGAGCAGGTTCTGTCGTTGCGAAGCCTGGGCAGACCAGATCGCGACAGGAAGACCGCAGGACAAATATGGACACATTGTCTCGGAGAAACCGAGGCGGATTCCGGATCGATCCGCCGATCCAGCCAGCACTCGTCCTGGCTTTGTGCCCTTGCAGATCCAACCACGCTTTCACAATCGGGCCGGCCCGATCTGGCGTCTGCTCCTGATCTGCAAGCTCGCTCGGCACCGATCGCCGACATTAGCCCGCTTCGATCGTCATCTGATACCAGATTCAGCGACCCACTGGCTGCGCTCCCTCCGCCAGCAGCACATTCGCATCGACCCGATCGCCATGGACAAAAAGTTTATTCACTTCGGGCAGATCGACCCGACGCAGCAGCTCGCTCAGCTGGAAGAGAAGGGCATCAATCTCGATGAGCTGCTGGCAGACAACCCCAAGGACATCAAGTCCTCGAGCGCCAACTACGAGCTGTCGGCCTCTGCGATCAAAGCGCAGCAAGAGCAGCAGGCCATCTTGGATGAGTTCAACAAGAAGCGGCTCGCCCGGTCTCTGGCCGTCCCGACCGACGACGGCAGAGTGCGACAGCGGCTGATCGATCTCGACGAACCACAGACGCTCTTCGGAGAAGGGGTAATGTCTGCTGCATGTCGAATAGGCAAAGACAGAGAGCGACCATGCTTGGCTGACTTCTCGAGACGATATGTGATGGTCGCTTGTCGCTTGTCGAGGAACGATCGAGGTCGTCGACTAACATAGCCTGGCGCAAATGTCGTTGATGATGCGAAACAGCCTGCAGAACGAAGAGAGCGTCTGCGCGATCTCCTTGCGCAGAGGCTCCATGACCAGTCAATGGATATCGATCAAGTTGGCACCGACGACGAATCTGATGAGGACGAGGACGATGATGACGAGGGCGAGGAGGTCGAGGAGTTCTTTACCTATGGTATACCCGAGCTCATGGAGTGTCGAAAGAGCATTGCTCACTATTCGATACCACGGTAGGCGCCGCATGTGGTTGTGCTTCATTCCGCCCTGCCCGGTTTCCCGAGCATGGAATGATCCAGCCTAATGTTCGGGGTATTCATCCTTCCCTCCAATGACAGGGCAAAGGAGCGCCTCGCCGTCCAGCGAAGCGAGCTGGAGCTACCAATTGCACAAAGAAAGAAGTACCGCGGAGAGTGGTATGCGCATCTCAAGGTAAGCGCTTCTGGCATCTGTGCACCGACATCGATGCGTCTATGGCTGTCTGAGATCGCTGAGAACAGCCGCAACCCCCATGATTGCTGCGACAGCCATGAAGCACTGCCCATTGCCTGAGTGGCTAATGCACTACACCTGGATACGATCGCCATTCGAAACCAGACCTTTGCGACCTTCACCTCGCAGCTGGGGGACGACCGACCGCTGAGCTACTGCGTGTTTTCGCCCAACTCGCGCATATTGGCGACAGGATCATGGAGTGGCGTAATCAAGCTCTGGGGCATTCCGAGCTGCGAACACACCATGACGCTCAAAGGTACGATAGCAGATGGAAGCAAGGGGGTCGCCATGTGATCGCCATGGGGTCGCCAAATCGACAGCGATTGCACACCAAGTGACCGCATATCCACAAAGACTTACACATCAAAATCTTTGGCCAGGTCATCGCGAAAGAATCAGCGGTATCGCCTTCCATCCCGGAGCGACCTTCTCTCAGTCCCGCTCGGAGTTGAATGTTGTCAGTGGAGCCACTGATGGAACCGTCAACCTGTGGTCACTCGACAGGTAAGCTGAATCATCGCAGTTGAGATCAGGCTGGTCATTGCAATTCGCGGTGCAGGTAACCAGAATTGTGGGGAACTCAGTCTGATTTCCGCCTGCCTTCCAGGGAAACCGCCATAGCAAAGCTGGAGGGACATAAAATGAGAGTGGCCCGAGTGGCAATCCATCCATCCGGGCGATACATTGCTACCTCGAGGTAAGCTTGCGAGGCACATTTGATGGTCACATTCCGGGACAGGATGCCGCCAAGCTCGGCGTTCCGGCGGGCGAGTGAGAGGCGGGTCGCTTGTTTGTCGGATGGAAAGCCTCACCTGTCCCTCTGCCCATCCATCTTCACCACAGCTTTGATCGCACTTGGCGCCTCTGGGATTCCGAAACACAGAAAGAGCTGCTTCTGCAAGAAGGGCACTCGCGGGAAGTCTTTGGAATCGGATTTCAGTGCGATGGTGCTTTGATAGCCACAGGGTGAGTCGACCGGTCTCTCCTGCGTTCCAGTGAGCTCGCCCGGCATGCAGAGCGCTCGCGCACTGGAAACGAACGCTGGAAATCGGGATCGTGAGAGTGTCCATCGCAAGTCGACGATTTGCCCACTCGGCAAGTCCACCGAGACTGCGTGCCACTTATGCCATCTGTCTCTGTCACGCCCTCGCTCTCTCCCATCAAATCACCCCGAAACGTATACCATTCCTATGGAAATGCTGTGCAGCGGCATGGATTCCATTGGTCGAGTGTGGGATCTGCGCACCGGCCGATCCATCATGACACTGCAGGGACACATCAAGTCGATCTTGTCTCTGGACTGGTCCCCGAACGGATACCAGATCGCCACCGGCAGCGAGGACAACAGCATTCGAATCTGGGATGTCCGCGCGGCAAAGTCCTCCTACAACATCCCCGCCCATCAGAATATTGTTACTCAGGTGCGATACTGGAACGGCACCTCCAATCGCTACCCTGACTGGAACGGCACCTCCAATCGCTACCCTGACTGGGAATTTGGCGGTCCAACCGAAGGCGAAATGGACACAAGCGGCGATGTCGACGATGGCACGAGCTGGATCGAGGAACAACGATTCCGGATCGTCAATGGTTCGTTCTTGGTGTCGTCGTCGTACGATGGAACTTGCAAGATATGGACCGAGGGCGACTGGAAGCCGATCAAGGCCCTTGCCGGTCTCGAAGGCAAAGTGATGAACTGCGACATGTCCCCAGGTAAGGTTGCGGGATCTCAGAATACCAGTCTCCAGATAAGCCCATCACCGCCCACTGCCTCGATGCACGCGTGGGATGTCGGCTGCCGTTGTGGGAGAAACCACTTGAGCGACGGCCGTGTGGGGCTGTTCCATCGTCTGGCGTCCCAACCACGCTTACTCACAGCCTACCGCTCTCGTTAGATGGCCAATTCTTGGCGACGGCATCGTATGACCGCACCTTCAAGCTGTATGCCTCAGAGAGCATCGCCGTGTAAAGCCAACGCCAATATACAGCCGCTGTTGCCAAGGCACCCAGCATCGAGTCAAGAGCCTCGTCGCCTCATGCGGCTCGCATGTATATACCGATTCATTATGTGCTACGAGGCATCCAAAGCAGAACAAAGGAGTGAGGAGAAGGGAGAGGATTGCAAACGGAGGTGGCTATAGAGGGCAGCGGCGGGGAAGGCGGAAGACAGGGCGGATTACTCGTCGTCGTCGTCGCCGTCGCCGCCAGCTTGCGCCAGGGCAAGCTCGTTGCCAAGGTTTCGTGGCTTGATTCTGGGTGAAGGCAGCAGTGCCGCAATGGCCACCGTTGTGAGTAAGATCGAAATGGTTATCGGGGTGTGGAGATGATAAGGCCAAACATCCGACGAACGACTGCTATGATCGAAATAGGCTACATACGTCTGAGCAAGGCGGTGTCGCTGCGCTTCGATTTTCTGTGTGGCCGGGCTCATGAGCTTGTCGGTCGGACTCGAAAATCTAATTGCGACAAGATGCGATTCAGTATGCAGTTCGGTGTGTCGTCCACAACCAAGCAGAGGCAGGGCGGGAAGAGTCGTCGCCGCAGTAAGCTACATTGGAGTAGCCATGGCGACTGCGAATGGCGGTACTGCGAGAGAACTGCGACCGTACCCTTGGCTCTTGCTGTTGAACTTGGCAAAGGGACCCTTCTTGATGGGCTTTGGATACGGCTCTGCGGCAACAGGAACGACGTGGAGTACAGGAGCTTCCGACCGAGCCTGCTGAAACGACGGCTCGCTGGCGATCTTGCCGCCAAGGCCAGTAGAGCCAATATGCTCGTCGTCGTCATCACCGTCATCTTCCTCGTCTTCGTCCACGCTCTCTTGCTCGTCGCTTTCGTCGGATGACGATTCAACCACCGTCGGCTGTAGCCGCGACGACGACGGCCGGCCGCGAAGGACAGGGATGCGGCTGGGGTTTGAGAGCGAGGACGAGGGCTTGTTGGCGGAAACCGGCAGGGGCGCTTTGAACACCGGCGTGGTGGAATCGGAGACGGTGGAGCTCATGACTAAGGCAGAGCCGCTGGGCGCTTGGAGGAACAGGCGAGGGCAGACGATCGGGTGCGAGTTGGAGATCGCTGTGGGGCAACAGGGCGCGGGCTCTTGGACGAGCACCAGAGGTGCTGCGCGCGAGTTTCAATTATGCCTATAAATAATTTGGTGCGACCGAGAAGAGCGCGTTCTCGGCCGACGTTCTCGCGAGGAGCGTTCTCGCTCGCCAGTCTGTGTCACCTCGTGACCCACAGGATGTCAACACGTGACCAATTCGCCTCATCCCGGTTTTTAGCCCGAATTCGATCCGGATCAAATTTTCTGGATCGAGTGTGCTGGATCTTCTGGTTTGTGGCTCGATTCGTTTTTATTCTCGGCTTTCCGGGTTCGCCCGGTCATGGAACGGGTTGGACATGCTCCGCCGCGATCCTCCGCCGCCGTCCGTCGTCGTCCTCGGCTCCAGTCGTCCGCCCCCCCCCCAATCCCTCGAGCAAACCAGCCTGACATTACCTTCCTGCAAGATGGGCTCCATAGCGAGCTCTGCTAATCCGATAGTTGATCGCGATCACTATTCGCATGAATGGAAAGAGAGAGCATTGCATGTGAGCTGCGGTGTACAGGCTTGAACCATATTCGAGTCGGCTGGGTGATTGAAAGACTCATTGATCAAACCTCAAGGGCTCATACCTCTGTCTCCGGTGGTTGATTGAATCACTTGGCAACTATCAGTAGTTTAGTGGATATTAGTATTGGCACGGCCTCCATTGCAAGGTTGAGGCGAGGATAATACTATGCCAGCTACTGACTTACCTTCAAGGCTGCTTATAAGCTGTGATTGGCCTGAGAATGCATGAGTGGTTCCTGAAAATGAGATCGAGAGCATATCGTTATCATCCAATCGGATAAACAGAGCGTCGATCGCCTTGTCGCCCTTACCTGAGGTATTGCTTGCCTGGTGTGAAACCCAGCCTATCCGCTCTCACGCTCGTGTCAGTTGGCGGGATTATATGGAGAATCGTGGCTCGAGTGCACTGCTATCCGCTCACACTGCAACCAGCACATCGCAATCACCCAATCCAACTCCAACCGAGTTCCGGGACCCTGACCCGACCGTGATTGCCCAAGTATTTCGGAATTGTATTGATATTCCACAAGAATTTATTTAACGGGATGGGCTGGCTGGCTCTGCCGCGGAAGCCAAACCGGACGGTTGCTGTGAGTTTGCCGGAGCCGGGGATATGACAGATTCTTCCGTGTCGAACACAAATCTGACACCTGTGGGTGACATCGAAACAAGAATTTTATGGTCCAGCCATTTAGATGCCATGTTCAACTTATCATTTTTTTAATCCAAAGTTCCGACGGTTGAAACGATTTTGGAAACCTTGATGAATGCGTGGGCGCTGTTCGACTTGAGTGTGCGACGATTGGGGCGGGCGAGCCGATCTGCAAGCCCAGCGGCTCGATCACTAACAGGAACAAAGGATTCATATTCCAGGTCGTGAGGTCGATGAGCACTTGCGCTCCCGTTCGGCCGGACTTCTGCTTGTGCCAGGATCGAGTGCATCGTCCTCGGTTGGAGGGTCTTGGTTTCCAGCACCGGTGGCCTCGAGGGCCTGCTTTATGGCTGCAACAATGTCGTTTTTACTCTGGGGACAGGGGAGACTTTGAGGATTTGCACTGTTCCTTGAGTATTTCGACAGTGGGTGCCGGGTCGCCCATATTCTGGGCAGTCCACTTCGGGGTTGCCATCCCTCTTGGGATGGTCGATGGGAGGTGGTTGACTCCCTTGTGCAAAGTGTGTGTGTGTGTGCAAAGTGGTGTGTGTGTGTGTGTGTGTGTGTGTGTGTGTGTGTGTGTGTGTGTGTGTGTGTGTGTGTGTGTGTGTGTGACGGCGAGAGGCTTCTCGCCTTCCCTCGGGGGTCTCTCGCCGACCGAGGTGGCCCCGAGAGCGCGTTTTTCGTTCTGATAAGGAATTTTTCATAGTGTATCATGCGTCCACATCGAAACCGAACACAGCAAGCACAGCAAGCACATTGGCTCGTGCAGGGTTAATGGAGCGGGATAGGCGGCGACGGCGGGAATGGGCGGGTCCGGGCAGATCGAGGCGAGGGGTGGCAATGGGCGTGAGCAAACGAGCCGGCCGTCTGTCGGGCGGGTGGGAGATGCTATTGCTTCGATCACGCCAGCGCAACCGCAGCCATGCTCGGCACCAGATACTATCGGACATTTGATGAAATCGAAAACGTCAAGGTCAAAGTTCGTCTTGCGATCGTCAAGTCGACGCACAACAGAGGTCTGTCGCACTGCCCGAGCTCCTGATTGAGCCAGTGGTGCGAATTCGATGCAACGCCTTCATGGAATCGCACCAGCGACGCGCACTGACTTGCCACTTACCCCAGGACCGCTGAAGCAGAAGGGGTCAAAGCACTCCAAGGGATCGCATTCAAAGCTCCCAGCAGTCGAGCAGTCGATCTCGTGGCAGCAAAAGATCTACAGCCCCGCGTATGTCTTCTGCCAGGCACGAGCATTGCAGGCTCCGAGACAAACTTCCAACAGCCATCTCCTCCTCTGCGCCGCAGCGACTTGATCCATTTCCAGGAAAGCGGAATAGTAGCGCAGCTGTACCCGAATACGCCTTCAGTCGAGCAGGTTCTGTCCAAGAAGCACTCCAGGCAGGCCAAGGTCGCCAGCCACGGTATCCAGGAACAGGGTATGAGGGCCACCATGCACTCAGGCATAAGTCCGTGGCCCGACAGGACACTCATACCGTCGAATGGGCACCTCTGCCGTTATCCAGATGAGCCCTACATATTCACATACGTGCATCAAGACGAATACGCGGCTGGTGTGGCGACGGCTGATTTGGTGATTGGCCCCGATGGTCAATCGCGGAAACTGAGGAGCCGTGAGTAGTGCGCCTGATAGCGCCGCCGCTTGCCGGCCGCTTGCTCGCTTGATGATCGAGCCCCTCAACTCGAGACACCTGTCCGCACAAGCCTGTTTCTCACGATCGGCCAGCTGCATATCGAGAGCGTTGTCCAACTGACAGATCTTTATCCCCTCCCCACAATCCCTCGTCTGTCAACACCATTTGGATCCAGCGACGGACTCTCATAAGCCAAAGGACCAAAGCCTGTTCCAAGAAATGTTCATCGTCGCTTGCTTGAAGCTAGATATACAGTAGGTGGACATTCGAGTCGCTTGAACTCGTCAAGTCCAGAAGAAACTGATGTTACCATGATGGGTCGCTGCCACAAACTATCATCCCAGCAATCGAGAGACCAAAGTCGTCCACGGCAAGACCGTCAGCGAGCCTGTTGTTGTGAACCATGTCCTCTGCAAGATTCAGGGATTCACGAATGGCTTGGTTGAAATGACAGTGAGTACCTCAGCCACAGCATTCGGGCCCTTGATATTTTATGAAATGTCCATGAGCGATCGTCCCGCGCGGCTGACTCACCCCGTTGCTCGGGTCAAAGCCAGGGCTCACCGAAGGCGACACACCCTATCGGTTCAGCTTCGGGGCCAATGACTACGAGCTGTTCATCAAAAACGACTCGCAGGAGCTGACACTGGCTGATGAAGACCGCGAGCGCACTTTCTACCAGGACTTTTACTCGAGGTGGGGATTTTGTTGATCCGGAGAAGAGTGCCCAAGGCCTCGACAGCCTATCGCGATCTCCTACTTGTGATCTGAGTTACCGGGAGAACTTGATTGCTGCGAATATCCATGCCGAGTTTATCAGCATGCGCTGTGCGAAAGGCGCCCGAATCGTCATCGCCAACTTGATTGCGCTCATTCCCCTTTCTTGAATATCCAAATGCCCACCCAGGCGGTCATCGATCCGCGCACTCGCTATCGGGAAGGAGTTCTCGGTAGTTCCGGAAGAATTCTCAAGCAAACTCTCCGTTATTGGCGAGATTGGAAGTGCCCGCGGCTTCCCGACCGACGAATTATTCGTGGAGTTTGCAGTCGAGTTTGACCCAACGACCTGGGTGCTTCCCGAGGCTATTGGACTCGATCATCTCACTGGGCGGTCGAGTCGGTCGCAGTGCCGGTGGAGCAAGGATGACCAAGAGTTCCAATTTGTTCTGGGCTTGCCGCTGGAGGTTCACATCTTTGCCCGGAAACAAAGTGAGGATTGGTATCGCAATGTTCCTATGAACGACAAGCAGTGGGGCCGCAGCTATCGTGCCCACTCACCACCCAACTCATAATGAAACCAACCCTGTCAACAGATGCGCGACCACCAATTATATTTTTCCAAGTCGGTTCGATCGACAGCTGGGATCGGTACACCTTCCATGGATACGGATATCTGCTCCTTCCAGACACACCAGGTGGGGTACAACTGCTACGCTGTCGATGCTAAAGTCTTTGCCAACCTAGAGCTTCAAATAGAAAATACCCATGATGACGGCTGAACACCATCTCATTCGGACGATAGGGACACACATGCTCAATGTGCCGACCTGGAAGCCGGCGCCAACGCAATCATCAAAGATGGCCGAGTATTTCCTTGGAAACTGGCCAGAGGTTCAAACCACCATCTATCCTGACATTCCCACGCACAAGACGGTACGTGCAGAGTGCTGCGGCACGGGTCGCTGTCGATCCGATTATAGGAAACATGAATCAGTCCGCACACTTTATCACTCACCGACCGCGCTTCACCGCCCACCAACAGATTCCGGCGCTGAACCACTGTGGTACTCGAATCTGCACATCTGGGTCTTTGTCACTCCGGCTAAATGTGGCCAAGCAAGTGCATAGTGCACGCTCTGGCGAAGGTGCTGTGGACGATAGGTGAGACGATAGGGTGTCTATGCAACAGGGCTGGATTGGGTGCATGTAGGCAGATAAGTGGAGATTCAAGTGAGCTCCCTGACAGACGAGTCGGACGTAATCAAACCTCCCGCTATTCTCCGTGTCGATAGATTTGAGTCTGAGAAGTCAAGAGCAATATCCGGTAAGGGATCGAAACGGCGGGCTTCTCCGCTCATTGGGGATATGTTCCATGCACTAACACACCCATCATCCGCAAGATGCACTGATGAGGGCCAAAGCGAGACTCGAAAGCATCAGAGCCGAAAAGACAGGCATGTGGCAGGGATCTGGACAGGGTCTGCGCCATACGAACAGCCAGTGACATGCTGGAGAGGTTTGGAAATACAGACATATCACTCTTGCTGATATCGACGCCAGTCTGGCTGCCAGATCAAATTAAGATTGAGAACGGGCACGATGCTGCCGATGAGACCAATTGGAGTGGTTGGCGAGGAGCCCACTGGTGTCCCATCGGCTCTGGAGAGAGATGATGCTTGTGAGACTCAAAGCCTCACAACCGGGGACCCATTTCAGACGAGCGCAGGGTTTATGGGGCCCGTTCCCGTCTCGGTTGTGGCTCGTATCTCGAACCCTGCTTTGGATGCCAAAGTGATTCTATATCGGTATGGTGCCAGCCGAGTGTATTGATGCCTTATCGGCCAAAGAACTCGGGTGGAAAGAGTATTTCTAGGTGCTCGTAGATATTATGGTGGCCTAAGGCACTGAGGCGAGAACGGATGGGTCCACCATCGAGAAGCATACTCCATGCACCATCACCCTCTGGCTCGGTCAACAGCTGCACTTCATTGTGAGGCGGTTCATTCCAAGAGGCCCCCCATCATGTATCGTGCAGGCAACCCATCCACTTCCTATGTTGATTCCTTAAACGACCAGTCCTGATGTATGTACCATCCGCGCTCGATGTGGACTCAGGCCATGCTGCTGCCCTGGACCGAAGCGACGTGGGTCGAGTCGCTGGTTGAGCGTCCAGATGAAAACTTGAGAAGCTTGGCGATAAAAGTGTTGACGACGCAGAACAGATAGATGTCAAAGACCCAAATGAACGTCGCGATAGCATTTCCGATTGTTTGAGTGGGATCGTTCATGGAGAAGACCAGGGAGGCAAGATAAGTCACGAGCTCAATCGCGATGACTGCAATCAAGGCCTTGCCCTCCTGCTGAGCGCCCTGGAATTCGGCGTTACGGTTGGGCTTTCGATTGGCGGCGTTGGCGGCGTTGGCGGTACTGGCCCCGCCTGCAGAGCGCTGGAAGAGCTTGACCGAGTTGTTGAGTTGGTGGAGGCGGTACATCATCAGGCCGTGCAAACAGATCAAGTTGGCCTCGAGCGCCATGTTGAAGACAAACTGATAGTACGTCGACACTTCCCACGAGGTGATCCCATAGATCATGAGGAGGAAGTAGAGGTCGTTGACGCCGTAGACGATCGGCATGATGCCAAAAATGAAGAGCCAGGGATACGTGGGCTTGTTGTTGATCGTCATCACTCTCAGCCTCAAGACGTAGGCCCATCCGATGGAACCCGAGCCGATGCAATCGCCCAGGGCAAAGAGGAAGCTTCCGAACTGCGTGCACGTCCAGTTGGTTGCGCATGGGCTGAAGAGCTGTGCCAAGTTTGACACGCAGAAAAAGCACGAAAACACCGTCGCAAGACCCATCAGCGTATGAATTTGCACTCCCTGTCGAATACTGAACACGCGGTTCCACTTGACGAACTTTGTCGAGTGGATGGCCAGGGTTGCGGCGGCTATATAGGTAAAAAAGGCAAAGATTTGGGCATCTTAGAGCACGCTTGGGTCCATGTTGGTTCGGGGTTGCAGCGAATGTGAGGCTTCTGGGGAGCAGGATCTGGTCTGATGAGCCAAAGCAGTCGGTCGGAGGAGGACGAGAAAAGTGCGAGTACCTTGAAAGGGCTGGGACAGCAATCATAGGCCCTGACGGACGTCATCAAGCATCCAGGTGGATATGTCATCATCCTGATACTGCTTGGAGACGAGCGCCAGGGCGACGTCATTTCGACGGTAGGGCACGCTCTCCAGATGCAAACCAGCGATATGGGACTTTCGCCGACCGATTCGATGTGATAGAGGCTGAACTGGCTGCGCGCACTGTGCAATCATATCGAAATCTGTCCAAAATATGGAGCATCGTTCTTGTATTCCGCCGAGTGTCTCATCATGCTTCTGGAATGGGCAAACACAAGTCTCATCAACGGCTCCTATGGCTGGATGGCCCAATACCTCCCCCAGTATCAATTCCTGATCTGGATCGTTGGGGATTGAGCGGCACATGGCCAAGCCATAGGCGATCGACACACATGGACGTATTGGGATAGCGCTGTTACGTACACTCGGATGTATTGAATATCAATTACAATGCACTTTGGTCGTCGTCATTTCATGGGGTCTGCATGACAAGTCCGATGAGCTTTGGTATTCTGGCGTTCGGGATGTGAGGACTTACCACCCGCTAGATTGCCACGCTTGCTTGCATGTTCAGCGGCGTACCAGATTTCTGGAGCGACACTCCGGAGGAACTTGGAGATCAAGGCCACAGGCCTTCGCTCTTGAGGGCGGAGATGGCAGTTTCGTTTCCCTGCTCCGCGGCATGGCGGAGCCAAAATATTCCAGTATCGGCGTTGCGCCAGACGCCCAAGCCGTTCATATAGCAGTAGCCGAGAAATTGTTGCCCTTGCGGATTGCCCTGCTTGGCGGACTTGAGGAGCCACCTGACTGCCTTTTTGTGGTTCTGGGCAGCTCCGAATCCGTAGTGAAGGCATACGCCAGCCATGTGCTGGGCATACGAATCGCCCGCGTCGGCGGCTTTCAAGAACAACTGGAGCCCCTTTGAGTAGTCTATCGGTACCCCCCATCCATACCGATAGCATATCCCCAGCCTGTATTGGCTGTCTCTGTGGCCTTCGCTGGTGAGTTGCTCAAAGATGCTCGCTGCATCCTTATAACTCCGCGAACATCCGAGTCCGTTCTTCAAACACAGGGCCACAAGATGCTTGCAGAGCCAGTCCCGACCTGATCCGAATTGGCACAACTTGAAGAACTGACGGGATGCGGGTGATGTGCACGAGGCCATACTCCATCCGATCAAAGTCTCTTGATCCCCGATCGGGAATTCCTTCGACTTGTTCTCGCGAATGATCTTGACCCCTTTCGGTTTGTCTTGGGCGGTACCCCGGCCGAGATAGTGCATCCACCCGACCATGTGCGTGGCGATGGGCTTGATGTTTAGATTGGTGGACTGGATGCTGACCTCCTGCCAGTGCCTGAGGGCATCGGCATCACATTGTCTGACACTGTGGCCGATGAATGAAAACCAACCCCAGAGGAATACAATATGAAGCCGGCCGTCGTCGCTGCCCTGGTCGGCAGCTCTGGAATACCACTCGATCGCCATGTTGAAGTCCTGCTTGACGCCTTCTCCGCCCTCGTAGCAACGACCGAGGGCAATTTGGGCCGGTACAAACCCACGACCCGCAATATCGCGATATAGCTCGACGGCCTTGGTGTCATTCTGGTCGACCCCGACGCCTTGATACCACTCGGCCAGATGGAACTGTGCCATGAGGTGATCCGCGTTGGCGGCTTGTGTCAGAGAGTCGCAAATCTGTCGTTGCTTGAGTTTCTGCTCGGATTTGTCAATGCGGTCGCTATCGAGATCGACTTGGAGGATGCGGGCCAGGAAGAACGAGGCTGCAGCATTGCCTTGGGCTGCCTGAGCGATGATCCAGGTTCGATCGGCTGTGCTTTGACCCCTGCAATGCAGCGAGAGGGCGATCTGGTCGCTGGGTGTGAGGCCGATCGTTATCTGTCCGTCTGGATAGCATATTCCTGCATTCTGGCACCAGGTGTGGAAGCTGGCCAGTTTGGGGCTCAGGAGGGGACGGGCTCGATGGCACACTTGGAGGAGGGTTCTGATGGTGCTGTGATCGAGGGCAAGCTGGAAGCTGTCGTTGAAACAGACGATGGTGAAGATATCTGGGCTGTGGTCGTCGATGGCAAGGCGAGCCATGTCGGGGGAGATATGGATATTGGCGGCCATGGTGTGTGGATGATGTGGAAGAGTCAAACGGGGAATGGAATGGAAGTCGCGGATGGAGGCGGCAGAAACGGCAGAAACGGCAGGGGTGGGAGAGAGGGGCGAAGCAGGGGATTCGATGGCAGCGAGAACAACACAGCGAACAAAGTATCCTGGGCCCGACGCGGTATGATAGTCGCCCGGCCGATTCCATTCGACACCTCGGTCGGTGGGCTGTCGGGTGTGATCGATGTGGAGTCGACTGGACGGATTGGCATCAATTTGCTTGAGCTGAAATCTACAACAGAAGTGGGCTCGGACGAAATCATAACGAGGGGGTTTAACTCAGTGGTAGAGTGTCTGCTTTGCATGCAGAAAGCCAGGCGTTCGATCCGCCTATCCTCCATGAATGTTTTTTGGTTTTATTTTGGTTTTGTTTCTGGATGCCTGTGCCTCCGTGCGGCCGCGTTTCGATTCCCGATGCGGCGGGCTTTGCTGTTTGATCCGCTGTTTGCTTACTCACTTTCGCGAATGCATGCCATTCTGTTGGGCACATGTGCGGCTGATCATTGCTTCCGGATATCAATCAGCGCGATCCATGGACACGTACGCACCATGGGTAGCCCAGCCGAGACGAAGTTGACTGCGACAGCGAGTGGCAGCAGCATTATGATGCAATGTGGCTACATCTGAATGGGCTTCTATTGATAGCCACCGCTCTCCACCATGATGTCTGGGTGTCTCGTTTATACGTCTCCCACGGGTGTTGGCGCCACAGTTGTGGCTGCACTTGTTTGTTCGCTCTGACCCTGTTTCTCAGAACGGGACTCGTCGGATGGCTGCTTCGGATATTGGGCAGCAATTGCCTCGGCTTCCTCTGCCTGTCGCTTGAGCTCGGCTGCCTCCTCCTGCTTGCGCCTGGCCTCGATCTCCTTTTCGATGGATCGGCGGATGTTCTCCATGGCGACTCTCCACTCCGAGTGCGCTTGAGCGATCTTCAGGAAGTCTTGGTTGATATATCCTCTGAAGGTGTTGAACAGCTCCTCGACTGTCATTTGATCCCAATCGAAAGAAAAATGTATCCCTTGTTACTATCTCCCACCATGCTCTGTGAGTGACCCGGCAGCATGAATTTTGGCGCTGAAATAGGCCTCTCCACACCCGTAGCTACGGCGACGCTCCCAGAGACCTATCTCACTCACTTGTTGGCGGATCTACTCAGAACCAAATCGATCGAACGCATTCGGCAACCCAAGTGTCAGTTCACATGCGTGCCTATCATGCACTCATTCTGAGCGCCACTTGGCCTGCATATGTGTCCTCCCTACTCCAAGAACTCACCAGGCTCCTTGATCGTCTCAGGCTCGATATTGGCCGTCTCTTTTGGAGCGTCTGCACCATTGGTCGGGTCGGTCTTTGTACCTTCAGCTAACTCTGGTTCCTTCGAGACCTTGCTGTCCATTGGCTCTTTTGCTGGGCTGTCTTTGTCTTTGTTGTCTTTACTATCTTTGGGATCCTTTCCGTCCTTGGGATCTTTGACATCCTTGCCATCCTTTGTATCTTTGGCATCCTTTCCATCCTTCATGTCCTTTCCATCTTTCGTTTCCTTGAGTTCCTTCACCTCTCTGGCATCCTTTGCATCTTTGACACCATCCTTCACATCCTTGCCGTCTCTAATCTCCTTGACGTCCTTTGGCTCCTTGGCGTCTTTACTGATGGTTTCTCGAGATGAGTCTCTCGCCAGCGGTGGAATGCTTATGCTCATGCGCGGCTTGAGCGGATTAACCGTCGGTTAGTCCAGGCATCGTCGCTTGCTCGGTAAGAGCGATGGTCCGTCATATCACGGCAGCCGCACATCAGATATACTCACCGCATTTCTCCCTGGCCCCCCGCTCAGCTTTGCAAGTGCGGCATCGGCTTGAGACTCAATCTCCTCCGCCACTTCGATGACACTCTGCAATCCATCTCCGCCGCTGAACGTCGTCGTCGTAATGACCGGAACCGTCCAGGCAGCAGCGTTTGTCAAGGTCGGCGTTCGCTGGACGGCGTTTGGTCGAGCATCTAAAGCAGAGTCATGGGACAAGACCAGCTCTTCCTTTTCAAGCCGAGGGGCAATGTTGTTTTCGTAGAACCCCATGTTCTTGATAAAGAAACACTCGAACAGCGCCTCAAAGAGCTCCAACGGAACAATCTTCAATTCCAAAGTATCGGCATACGCATATAGGTCGTGTTGATGGGACAAGACGGCCGTCGAATTGATCAGTAATCCATCGCTTGGGTCTCACAATCGCTCTCTGTGTGGATAGTGCCCTACTGGCATCGACATCGGCATCGGCATCGCCTCCATGAACCCTCGTCCTGACTTACTTCAAACTCCAGATTGTAGCAGCCCTGATCAGACACTCCCGGAAGCTGGCTCGCAAACACCTCGATGACTTGGGGAATCGTGAGTGTACTTGAACTCTCAAGAAAGCCATAGTCCTGCGATTGCGAGCGGCACATGTAGTTCGCCAAGTATCGTCAATGCCGTCAGCAACCAGCTGTTCTATTTTAAACCAGAGAGCCGCCAGCGTGGTAAAGCAATTGCGCCCATGGTCGCCGTTCCCACCTTGAGGATATAAATGAACATGCGAATCGTCAACGTCTTGTCCCCGGTCGAGTCCGGGAGGGACTTTTTCGAGTACTTTGCCAAATCTTGATACATCACAAAGATTCTGTCCTGGTAAGCCTCGGCCATTTCCTGGGATGCGCGACGATGGTTTGAATGGTAGTGTAGAACCGTCAGCACAAGCCTGCCAGGAGCGAAACCCACACTATGAGCCATATTCCGCCAGCTCCCCCAAAGACTCGACCAAAGGCGTTGGGACCAAATCTAGTCGCTCTCGCCACGTCGGGTTTGGACTCTCTGCTCCGCGATCGTATCTGGCAGGGCACCGCCTGAGCTTGGACGTACCTGCATCGTGTTTGATTTGAATTCCTTCAGGACATCGCCGAATGCTGCGATTTCCCGCTTCTCGGCCTCGCTGTAGGCCGGAAGGAGGTTGTTTTTGATCAGATGGGAAAATGATGCCGCCAGTCCGGTCTCGTGGATGGATAAATCTTTGCAATTTCCATATGCCAATGCTCCGATCTGAATCAGCGCTTCAAGAAAGTCGTAAAGAATAAACCGCTCGTGTGGCGCGTGTGGATTCTGTTGTAGATGATAGAAGTCAATGCTCGATCAGGCAGAGTCGTGCAGGTATCCGGCGGTACAGTTGGCAGCATTGGCACATATGACGACAGATTCGCACAGAGATGCACCCCCGACATCGCCAGCATCATCACCGCCAACATCATATGGCCACTCGTTTTCCTTTACAGTCCAGCTCACGCTCGGTGGTTTGTCCGAACGTACATGCAAGCGGCTTCGAAATAATGTATCGCTTGAGTACAGGGCCGAGTGGGACCTGTTCATTTCGACTGGATGTGACCACCGGGAACCACCACCATCGATAGCAGACCATCAGAGTTGTGACTTGTATATCATCGAGGCATTCATTCATACACACACTCTGCCGGTTTCATCTTGAAATCCGTGTCGATAGCGCACATCAATCCATTCCAACAAAACAATGGGCACCACGCTGACATCTCCGCACCACTCGCTTGATCGGGCCCTGCGCACACCCAGTGTAATTTCAGACACCTACCTAGGGGAAGCCCCTGTTTGCGGAGATTCGAGTCGATCAAAAGTCGCCACAGCTGCAGTCTCGTCATAGCCAGCGATCCATTCTCGAGCTTCTCTCCCATATTACAGTAGTTTTGATACAAGTTTCGAAGTTGTCCTTGAAGCGAATGGATGCGACACGCATAGGAGTGTTTGCGTCAGTTCTAACGCCACTCAATCCTGTGCTCTACGGCTGTGCTGATTATCGGCGGACCGATGCTCTGGTATGTGAATTACCAATATGTCTCAAGACGACGCTGTTGATCAGCCTGGATTCTTCTTCGGATGCTTCTTCAGCCCTCTTGAGTCTGAACACAAATGGGCACTCTGCCACAGAGGGGTGTGGGTCTCAGTAATGCTTGCTTCTCCATAACTCCCCCCTCTACATCTGCGCATCATTGAACGGCACTGCTCCCTCCCACTGCGCCTACCATTCTGAAACTTTGGAAAGCTCCCCACCATTCGGTCGTTTTCAAATCTTCCAACATAGCGCCTTCCATTGTCCGAAACATAGCTGCCTTTGCCGTGCTAAGCGCAACGATTTCGAGGGAGGAGTCAACAGGCATGCCTTGCTGCTCCATCGGAACGGCCGATTTGCTACCCAGGCTCCTGTGCTGAAGCCGTGGTGCTCAGATCCCAAGCCATACACGACTCCATCTGCTTCGCTCATCTGGCTCATCAAGCATCATCGACGGGCTCTGGTTCATTCACCTTCATGTTTTCCTTCCATTCGCCTTCGTACTGCGCCCCACTGGCATATTGAAACACGCCCCATCCATGTCGCTTTCCATTAAGCCACTGGCCTGGAGGGGACAACAGCCGCTCATGGTCAGATACTTTCAGTGTCTGGGTACCAAGGGGCCGTTCCCCCCCGGAATCCGGCGCACCACACACTCGATCTGCGCGACTAATGTGTCGGAGCCGTCACTGACCCTCATATCGGTTGTGGCTCGGAAACTGGTGCTGTATGATTCGATCAATCTTCCATGTGTAGACGCCGTAGCCGTTCGGAAGCCCGTTCTGTCGAGTTAGGATGTAAGCAAGTGCACTCCCTGATTCTCCCCCCCCCCGATGAAGCGGGAAATATCGGCATTGGCACACTGCTTGCCATTCCTAATTCGTTCACACCGACCTCCCATTCGCCGGAATACTCTTCATTGCGATCTTTCCAGATCATGGTGCCGCGTCCGTGCTTGACGTTGTTCTTCCATCCTCCCTCATACACGTTTCCGGACGCATAGACCATGGTCCCATGCCCTTCCTTGATACCGTCGCGCCAGTCACCTGCATTACGGATTCAGGAAGGTCGCCAGCAATGGTCAGTCGAACCACGGCAACGCTGGCATCTTTGTCGGCGGCAACGCGGCCATTAGCCTTACCGGAGTAGCCGCTGGGTCCTTCGCGTGAATACATCAGGACACCCTCGCCGTTCATCTTGCCGTCCTTCCACTGGCCGCTGTACGAGGCGTTCATCGGAGCGCAATCGAACCTGCCCTTTCCAGACCTGAGGCCATTCACGACCTCTCCGTCGTACTGACAGCCGTTTGTCCTGAAGCAAATTCGCACCTTACCGCTCAGCTTTCGAGCCCAGATGGCCCAGTCCTTCACCAAACCGTCCTTGTGACGACGTCTGCATGCTACTCCGCCGATTGATTCCGAGATCAGAGGCTCTCACCATGAATACATGCCAGTGCCCGTGGCTTTGTTGTTTTGAAAGTCGCCCGAGTACTTGGAGCCATCCCGCCATGTAAACGTGCCGGTCCCATGCATGTATCCGTTCACAAGCGAGCCTTCGTAGCCGTTGCCGGATATGAACTGGAGCTTGCCATCGCCGTGGTACTTGCCCTGGCACAGCTCGCCCGTATAACTCTCGATGATCAGCGGCGTCAGCGTAAATGCATCCATGTTCGCCGATCTGGGTGCTCGCTTGACAGAGCGAAAGTCTCCGTGCCGGTCGACCGGCCTTGCACCTGGCGCTTTCTTCCCGCCAAAACCCTGGCTGGTCCAATCTGCACGCGCAGCCGCACAGATGCTTTGCGTTTGCGAGTATGCAGGACGGGAGCAAGGTGAGAACGGCTGATCCCTGGACGATGAGCCGGGGCTGTCTGTCTGTCTATGTTTGATGCACTGCAGCAATCACCTGGACTTGCATTCATCGCTGCTTGGGGGCTAATGGTCGCGAGCAGCCCGGTCATTGTCTTTATGACGTTGGCTGGTTGAGGTATGTGTTTTGGCGCTGCCTCTGTCGGGATTTTTTGCTCCTCTGGACGCTATGCAGGCTGATTGGGGCCAATCACCAGCGCCATTCTTGGGCTGCTCTCAGTCCACGACTTGACTCGCCCAAAGTACTCCCAACAAGCGCACGAACATCCCGCCCTCGTCCTTGCTTTCTGACACACTTCCGTTGGGTGACCCAAATCTTCCGATTCCATCAGTGCACTCTTCCCGAATTCTCAGATCCCCCGCCCAACAGCCATCGGGCGAGCAGCGTCCCTGTTATCACGTCGAAGCGTCTCGCGTTCGCCTCGAAGACTCAACAGCCGCGAGACCCAAGTGGTTCGGACGCAATGAGGACGCAGAAGGAAAAGGACATCATCAAGGATCTCAAGTCCGCCTTGCGGACCGACTCGAACTCGCAGGTCAAGGATCTGCTGATCGAATGGGAGGTTGTCAGCAAGAAAGATGTTCTCGCCGAAATTGGGGTGAGTGACAGCCTGGGGGGAGATTGGCCGCGATAGAGGCGGATTCTGCTGGGCAATGGCCAACAGCGGTATGCAATCGAAAGCGTTCCTCCTCCACAAGGGCGGACGTAGCGCTGGAAATCTTTGAGCGGCGGAGAGCGAGGACACGGGCCCTCGTAAAACCACAGCACGGTGTGTCGATGAGAACATGGGTCCGAGCACATTTGCCCGCTCTCACGGCCGCTGTGCAAGCGCTCGCCTCTAACGACTCTGTTGCAGGTCCAATACGCAATGAAGGAGCGCCCACTCTCTGAAAAAGCCCTGGATTTGGTCCTGAAGAGAGGAGCGATCGCCGGCAACGAGTATGCGTTTGCATTGGCAGAAGTACACATGGGTAAATGATGGGAGCAGTGGCGAGATGCTTTGCTGATGCGTCGTTGATGTTTCGTTGATGCGTCGTTGATGCTTCGTTGATACGACTGCGGCGAAGCGATTGGCAGGCCGCCCCTCCCCGCGGCCTCCATCCGATACGACCTTCTCCGTCCACTGGCCTCAGAAGCCGATCGATGTGATTCAGTGGTTCCGAGTCAGAACCCACCAACTGACTCTGTTCCGTGGATCCAGGTGTCTGCCATTACTTTGCCACAAAGCTCGACGAAAGCTTTGCTCTCCTTCAAAAGGCACAAAAGTATATTACCAAGTTCTTGGATGACTGGGAGTCCTCGCACTCGGCGGATCTGCCCCCGCCTGCCGAGTGGACCAAGCTGCGGGACTTTGCCTTCTCGCTCGAGGCTGCGGTCCTCTATCGCAAAGGCAAGTACGCCGAGTCGATTCGGTCGCTCGACGCAGCCGCGAACTATCAGATCGTCCTGGACCTCCAAAAGTTTTCCTTCTTCAGCTTCATGAAGGCCAGGTCGCTGCTCAAGCTCGACCGGCGGGAGGAGGCACTGGAGGTGCTCTATCGACGACACGGACAGGAAAAGGCACTGAACGAAGTGGCGGCCATCTCGTCAAACGAGAGCATGACCTTGCCCGTGCCGAATGTTAATGCTGCTGCCAAGACGCCTTCGAGAACCCCATCGAAACGCAGCAGCTCGGTGCATCTCGAGACCAACCCGCCGCCGGGCCATTTGGGCGTGAGCCGGGCATCCTCCAAGAAGGACGAGTCGGACCTGAGTGATATCTGCGAGTTCACTATGAATCCCGTCCACTGCTGCCACGATCTACATATCTTGTTGCTCAACTCGCTCAAGTCGTCCTCCGATGCCCTCGAACTCTACAAGGAAGTCAAGGGCGACGGGAGTGGCCGGATCGAGCCCTTCAAGGAGTACATCAAGAAAGTCAAGGAAGAAGACGTCGGCACCACCCTGATCGAGACCTGGTCGCCGCAACTGTCCGAGCTGGAGAGACCCAAGTAGCCCGATGCAGGTATGGGGTCTGGTATTCGTCTCGTCTTGGCCCTATGCACTCTAGCGGATTGTCGATCGCAGCTCCCTCGCTATTTCGCAGAGTTCGCTCGTCTAACTAGCAGCGATATGCTCTCCGTCGAATGCAGCTCGTATCTGTCGACAACAGAATGCAGCTCGTATCTGCCGACAACAGAATGCAGCTCGTATCTGCCGACAACAGAATGGCTGTATCATTCGAATACCGAGACGCCGGCTGCTCTTCCAGCTTGGAGTTTGTGCAGAGGAACTGGAGCGTCTGGACTTGCAGCGATTCCGTTGTCCTGGCTCCTGAATACACATGCTCGTTGCCGCAACCGACTTGCACATGTTCCGGCGGGCTCTTGCCGTTGGGCTCTTGCTGTCGGGCTGCCCATGTGAGCCCCGGCCCATGCTGCCGTCGTCTGCGCTTGAGCTGGCGCTCATCCGATCGAGGCTGTCCGAAGCCTGCCTCTGCCCTCCTTCCCCGCCTCCTTTGACCATTTGCCACAATGCTGCTTTGGTGCGCTCTGCGTCCTCGCCTTGCGAGCGACGGTATGCATGTCGCCAGGCAGCTGTCCGCATCGACGCCGCTGGCCCATCGCCGATTTGCTTCGTCAGAAACCCGCAAGCCTCTGCGTTGTCTGATCATGGGCTGTCCGGGTAGGCAACAGTGATTCCGCTGTGGCTGCGTATCATGCACCGAGAACTCTGTGCTTGCCGACAGCAGCACCTCGCCAAGCTTGTCGATAGTAGCACCTCGCTGAGCAGCTCTTGTTTCTTCATAGGCTCTGGAAAGGTATACGGCCGGACCCCGGACTTGGTCGACACAGCCCAGGCTCATCGAACCTTCGATCGCTGGACAGGGCTGCAGCAACCGGTCCGAAGAGCCATATGCCTGCGCTGATAGCCCACTCTCACTCTCTGCCCCGCCCAGGGAACCCAAACGAAATACACCACCCGAACCTTCCCGATCGTGGCGCTGTCGTCAGGCGATCTGTTGCGACGACACATTTTCGAGAACACCAGCATCGGCCAGATCGCAGCCAACATCATCAAGACAGGCGGTCTTGTCGGCGACGATGTGATCAACGAGTTGATGTTTGAGGAAATCGACCGCCTCAAGGACCAGGTCAGCATTGCTGTCGGGCTGCCTCGCTCGTCCTGTGTTGTCCGATCTCGATCTCGCCCCCCCTGGCCCTGATGCAGATGTGGGCCGATCAACAGAATCTACAAATCCGCCTCCAATGACGCTATGGATTTTGCAACACCGACGCTCTGACCCGCTGTGTCGGTGTCCTCTGGTCCGAATCATACTGATCCTCGATCGCTTGATGTCGTCAATGCATTCGAACGGCCGCACCAGAACTGGATGCTGGACGGGTTTCCAAGAACCATCAGCCAAGCACAGCTGCTGGATGCCCATCTTCAGGCAACGGGACAGCCGCTGGACGTCGTCATCAACCTGGATGTCCCGGAAGAAGGTACGCCCCCTCCCTGGCACCGCTTGTCCGTCGGCTGCTGTCGAGCCACAGCCATTGGACACTTGGATATGGCATTGTCTTGTCCAAGCCGACACATCCCCGGAGGCGGCGTCATTTTCCAGCTCAGGCAGGCTGTTTCGATGAGCAGGATCGCATCTACCCGACTGTGTGCGGTGTTGCTAACCTGTGTTTGTTTGCCTTGCAGTGATTCTGCAACGAGTTATAGGTATGAGCGATTCGTTCGCAACAGTTCGTGGCAATCCATTTGTACTTGGCCTCTCAAGTCCGTCGGCTGGCATTTGACATTCGCACTCACGGCATGCAATCCCCCCCCCCAATCTGCCAGATCGCTGGGTTCATGGACCAAGTGTAAGTTCAAGTGACCCCTGTTGCTTTCCTGCTGGCTTAGATAGCAACCGGCAACCAGGCTCACCTTCATCCCGCCCTGTGACCGATTCGGTTGGCTGTGTCGCCACTGTCTTCCTCCAACTCCACGATCGCCAGGGACGAACCTACAATTTGAGCTACAACCCACCCAAGAGAGAGGGCCTCGATGATGTGACGGGCGAGCCCCTTACCAAGCGCCCGGACGACAACATTGTATGTCCGATGAGCTGCATTCGCCCGAGCACCTGTTACACTTTCGAAGTGGCAGGTTATGCTGGAGCTACAGAGCGGCCCCCACCCACAGTTTGCGACATATGTTCACTTCCGCCGCCCCTCACCTCCCGCTTTCTCTCTTGAAGGAAACGTTCAAGATCCGGTTGGAAAAGTACCACGAACTGACCCAGCCCCTGATCGAGTACTACCAGCGCCAAGGAACGCTCAAGACCTTCTTCGGCCGCACCTCGGACGAGATCCAGCCCCACGTCGAGAAGCTTCTCCTCGAGATGGGACTCAGCAAGAAGTTGGCATGATGACTTTACAAGTCATGCTCCCCGACCAACCAAGGACGACACCACCCTGCATGGTAGCGAGCGAGGTGTGCTAGTGAATCGCGATGAATACATGCTGTCTCAAGAAGAGCAACCCCACCTCGCTACTCAAGGCGCAAGTACGTCGTGGATGACATCGACGCTTTCTGGCTCTCTGTTGGCTCAACCAAGCAGCCGCATTCCTGAGAGTGGATGGGACTGGGGACAGGGGCAGGCATCATGCTCAGAATGACTGACGGAGCCACAGTAGCTGAACAGTCTATCCAATCGTGTTATACGAGACAACAACAACGCGAAAGGATTGAAGAAAACAAGAAGCGAAATGGAGAGCAGGAGAAACACTGACGCCAGCAAAGAATTGGGGACGAGAAAGATGTGCTGACAGATTGAACGAAAGAACGCAAAACACAACCGCAAAGCCGGAGAAGTTGTATAGGATGCCGCGCTGTGCGGTGCTGCTGGGGGGGGGTCTCGCCGCTGACTTCAGGCGTGGAAACTGGCTGCAGGGTGCTGCATCGGGTCTTGGGCTCAATGTGCCCGCACAAGGGTATCAAGGATGGCCGGGAACACGTCGAGGAAGGCGTTGTCACCGAGCAGCAGGTCGGAGTGGCCGTATCCGCGAGCAATGTGGACTCGGTAGAGCGAGGGATCATTGTGGCGAGCCAAGGTCTGCTGAGTGGCAGTGCTCGTCTCTGGCAAGAACCTGATGACGATCGATCGGAGAGACGGGGGCGAGACAACCGCAAGAGTCAGTTCGTGCAGCCGTCCAGGATCCGCAGAGTCAAAGACGGCCATCTCAGGCACCGCCGCCGCTCTTTTGACTCGATTCGCAAGGGCACGACCCAGCATGCATGATGGAGACGTGTGATGGTGCCGCGACGGGCAGTTTCATGCGACCGAGGGCACACGGCTTACACGACGTCGTTGGATCCGTGAATAAAGGTGATCGGGAGATTGAGCTTTGCGGCCAGCTGTACCTCGCCCGAAATGTAGACTCCGTGTCCAGTGGCCGAGACCAGTTTGCGGTTCCTGATGATATGAGAAAGTTGGACGGCGGCCTTCAAGTTGATGACATCGACGAATTCCTCCAGATGACTGTGGACGACAGGACTGAGGCGGCTGTGGGTCCACTGGCGGCCCAGATGGATCGACAGGCGCTCGCAGTCCGGGTTATGGCATCGCTCGGCCAACGGCACGAACGGATTCCAGCTCAAGAGAGCGTCGGTGGCAGACGAGACCAGGGTTGGCGCGTGGACAACACTCTCATACAATGCCGGAGCGTTAGGACCATACAACATCTGGTTCTTGAGGAGTGTGCTCAGGCTCGGGACGACGTAGGGCGCCTATGGATACGGGGATTGTATGAGGAGGGGACGTCAGCGGCCCAGCATCGAGTATGAGGCCCCACATACCCAAGAATGCCGCCCATCGCAAGCCCAGCCCCCTTCTCTCCTACGGATCAGAGCGGCAATCAACGACTTACACCAGCCAGGGAGGTGATGGACTTGATCTGGCTCGAGGAGATGCGGCCATCCAACAGGCCCATGAACAGCGCCAAGCTTCCGGACGAGTGGGCAACGACATGTGCGGTGGCGCCATTCGTAGCCTCGCCGATCTTGGCAAGCGCGCTGCTGATGTCGCTGGCGACGCCGTCGAGATCGTGCTGCTCGAAGCGAGCGGCAAGCAGTGCCGAGAGCCGATGGTCGAGCAGGAATACATCGTGCTGACGCTCCAGCAGGACATCGAGCAGACTATGCTCCAGCAGGGAGCTCTCGAAAACGGAACGCGAGAAAGGCGCACCATGGATCTGCGGGACGGGAAGATGGCTTTGGGTTGGCACATGTGCCCTGGAATAAGTCCGGGACTGTAGCGAGCGCGACTGCGGCCGCTGGTACCTACCAGGAGAACAGGTCCGCTCGCCCCGCCAAGGTGTCGGGTAAGAAGTGTCTCGACGCCGTCGCTGGCGCGGATCTTGAACGACTCGGGGGATCGGCGCTTGGCGTTGGCGGGTTGCAGCAGAGGCGACGGTGTGGCGAAGATCGGCGTGGGCGACGTGCGGCTTGGGCCGGATCCAAAGATGGCCGAGTAAAGTCGTCCGAGGAAGCTCTTCTGACTATCCTGCAAGACCACAGGCGCAACGGACATCATCGATTGCGGCAACGGTGTCAGTGTCACGAAATGCATGGAAGAACAGCGCACGACATGCAGCGATGGCAGTGATCATCGCTGACTCAACAAGGCTCTCAGTGGATCAGCATCCATGTCCTAGGAGTGAGTAGGGCGGCGAGCTGAGTGCCCATCCGCATCTCCAATATCATGTCCCGGCCGCAGTCGCACATCGCTTACCAGGAGCTCCAGAAGGTGGGTCTTGATCAAATCCGACCATGTAACCGACAGACGCCCCTGTCCAACAACGGCGCCCTTGTGTTTGAGAACAACCTTGAGATCCTCGACGGCGTTGAAGAGGCCACTGGTCTCGCGGGTGGCCTCAAAGGCGTACACTTTGCCGTTCGTGTCGATAGCCTCGAGGTGCAAAATGGTCTTGGAGTCTCCTGCTGTCGCTGCACTCTCGGCAAGCAGCCCTTGGCTATCCGAGAATGCAGCAGCCTGGCCACCGCGCTGCTCTTTGCCAAAGACAAACTGGAAATGCCCTCCAGTGATCAGCAACGGGTCATCGGACAGGGCCTTGCACTGCAGCGAGCCGGACACTGTGTTGGCCTCGTTGTCAAAGTCGAGGAATGTGGCAGGATCGTGGGCTGTGATGAGCAGCAGGACATTGATCGAGCTGTCGCTGGATTCTGGTCACAAAAATGCAGTGTAGCGAGCACGTCTGAGTGAGGGCGATCGACGCTGCTGAAGAGACAAAGCAGCAGCCATCGAACAGCAGCAGATACTGAGCAGCAGCATGCACCACAGCTGGTGGATCGCTCGGGGACGGAGGGGCAGGCATCGGTGGCCGACACTCACCTCCGACAGTCGCCTTGGCAAGGTCGATCCGGCCAGTGAGATACTCGCTGGTGAAGAAGCTAGGCTTGTCGTCGACGCCAAGGGCACGGAGACGTGCGCGCTTGACGTTTTTGGATGGAACGCGGGGGTTCTTGAAGTCCAAAGTCTTGGAGGGCAGCTCGTAGTCGATGGTCCATCCACGTTCTTTCGTAGCAATCTCGCACATTCGCTCGGCCAGTGCTAGCGGACACCCAAAACAGCGTCATTAGCCGGTTCGATACAAGTCGGCGGCGCAAAGCAAGATCGGCAAGCGCAACATAGAAAGGCGGGGTCCAGGCGTATGTCTACGATGCCAACATCGGACATGACCCTCACTTCATCGTGCACGGACGATTGCAGCAAGAGTCTCCTACAACTAGCCCAGGCCACAACTTACCAGAGATGGTAAGGAAAGGGTTGACACCAAGCGCCATGGGGAAGACAGCAGCGTCGCTGACATAGAGCCCCTCATGCACGGCCGTGGTTGATCTAGAGCTGGGACCTTTGAAAACCTGGAGCAGCGGGGGTCGTGAAGAAAGTACAGCAAGGCGGGTGTTGTGATCAATACACCGATTCATATCTGATTTTAGGCCAGAAGGCACGCGATAGGCATTCCGAGCACATCCTCGCCGTGCTGTCCCAACCTACCCTCGACTTCGAGTCCACAACTCCGGCAGTGCTATCGGCGGCCATAGAGCAGCCGCCAAGGGGATGCACGGTCACCAAACTCTTGTTGGCCAAAGGGCTCCAGATGGGCAGGGGCACAGCTGTTCCGCCAACAGAGTGCGAGGCGTCGGTTGTCTGCGCAAAGATCTCCTGGACCTTGAGGGTCTTTCCAACGTCGGGGAATGAGAGCTGGACGTTGTCGTTGAGGAGCTTGATCTCGCCGTGGCTGTTGTCGTGAGACATCACCAAGTAGGTCTCGGTATGGAGGGTAGCGCCGGTGTAGGGCCCAAAGAGGGTCGTCTGGAGCTCGCGCAGCTGGCGACCAAGGAAGCTGGAGTTGGCTGGGGGCTCGTTGTGGTTGACGATGGCCGACGCCTTGAGGCCCGGCGCCATCAGCGGGCCCAGGGCAGCCGGGATGGTGCCATCCTCGATGACGTAGCCGTCGTTCTCAGTTCGCTCGCCCTTGCGCATGTCGATGATGCCTGTGATGCAAGGGCCGGCCGGGGCTTGGGGAGTTGGGTGCGTGGTGCCGATGGCATTGACGGGCTCGTTGCAGTTGTAGTTGAAGGCCAGCAAGTCGCCGTTGCCGCTGAACTGCTGGCCGACCCGATCGCTGAGGTCGAGTCCATGAGCCTTGGAACGCAGCAGGATCTCGGTCGAGCCGATGGCTCCGGCGCCGAGGACGACGACATCGGCGGTGACAAAGAGCAGCGGCTTGGTGCCAAAGGTGCACGAGTCTGCGTCGAGACCAGCGTAGAAAACGAGCCACTTGCGGGTCTCGGGGTTGTATTTGAGATACTCGACCTTGACTTCACAGTATATCTCGCATCCGTAGTCGTAGGCGCGCGGGATGTAGTTCATGAGGGTGGTGCCCTTGCTGCCGTCGTTTTCTCCCGTGCAGTCGTTGCCGTCCAGGGTCGACTTGGGCTGCCAGATGCCGGCGTTGTTGACTCTGCTTTCGAAGGCGACGGTGACGGGCGGACGATAAAAGTGGTCGTGGACGCCAAGATGCTGGGCCTGTTTCTCAAGAACCTTGAGCTTGGTGGGCGTGGGGATGTGGTCGGGGTATGGCTCGGGCTGGAGCAGCTCCTGGGCTCTGCGAAAAGCTGCAAAGGCATCAGTCGGGCAGTAGCGACAACGTGCGCCGACAGACGGGCTGTGGATCTATCGACGGCATCGACTACGCCGCAGTTGCGAGCATGTTTGAGCGAAGCGGAGCCAGCGATTCCTTTCCGGATCAATGCAGCCCTGGCTCGGACACGGCGCCTCGCTCCGCCAAACGCTTCCGCTGCATCGTCCGCCGCTCACCTCGATCGATGCCCTCCTTGTCATTGCGTAGATCCTCGGGCCATACAGGCTGGGTCCAGACTTGGCTGTCGGCCCGAAGAGCCACGTTGGCGTTGATGAGAGATGTTCCGCCCAAGCTGTTGAGCCAGAACCAGCCACCGGCCCATCGCACACGTATGATCAGATCGGCAGGAAGCGGCGGGCAGGCTTACTGTGGCGATTCGGTGAAACTGGCTCCATTGCCTCCCCTGCTTGGGGGACGTGTCCTCCACCGCGAATGCCCCAGCAGACCCATCGAAATCGACGCCTCCACCGCAGAGTCGACGAGGACCACCGAACAACCTACCCGTGGCCGACGACCGCATTCTGCTGGTCGCCAAAGTAAAAGTGGAAGAGACCGGTGTGCTCTCCAACCGTCTCGCCGGCAGCAGTGACCTGGATATTTGGAGTGCACTCGAGGAGAGTCCGAGGATATTCGCCGGGCCATCTCTCCTTGCCTGGACGAACAGTCATAGACGAGGCCGAGACAGATACATAGAGCAGGGTCGTGTAGAGATATAGCAGAGTTAGGGGCGGAGAGTATGTTGACCTCGAACGAGGCCGAGATCGAGACAGGGCCAGGATTTGCAGCGATTTGTGCTCTCTCAGGGCAGAGATTTCTCCTTGGCAGCCCAGGACGACCACACCCAGACAACCGAGCAGAGGTCCGATAACGGGCATTGTCCGCCGCGGAGACATGCAGTGAGCCCATGCAAGTGAACCTATGCAAGTGAATCCCTGATTGGAGCCTGATCAGGCCGATCTCCAGCGACATGTGCGCTTCTGGGAACTTACCCCGTTCAAGGAGTGCCACGGACTTGCCGGTGGAGGCAAATCGGGCGGCGGAAATGCTACCGCCGTACCCGGAGCCGATGACGACGACATCGTAGTGGGAGTTGAGCTCGGACAGAGGCCGAGAGAGTCTGGGGAACGAACTCATTGCTGGTGGCCTGGGCAGTTGTGAGGGTTGCGGGAGGAGAGTCGGGGCAGGCCAGAGCAGGAGAGGTGTGCGCGAGCCAGCACAAGAAGACAGGGAGGGGGCGAGATGACCGACACGAGCCAGCGCCACAACCGGCAGTGGCTTGCGTTGACTCACCGGCCGATCTGGGCAACGATGTGGGTCTGGGCGGGACGGTCACGGCCTTTGACCTCGATCAGAGACATGAGGAGGGCCTGGGCATATGGGATGGGCCGAGCCAAGATAGCTGCAAGTGATGCGCGGATCTGTTCTGGAACGACAGGAGCGATCCCATCGCAAAGCGGACTGCCGCGATGTTTGAGCGAACTGACGTAGGAAGAGTATAATTGAAAGACTGCTGACATAAAGTAATAGAAAGACTGTAATGGGGTGACTGCAGACATAAAAGCAATCGAATAACTCAATCGGGGAGCATATTGGTATACATAGAATCGACTAACGAGGAGGCACGCAATCATATGAGGTGCAGCACGCCGGGTTGGGTGCCGGGTGGAACTACCAAAGGGCCGGACTTTGGAAGAACGCCAACATCGCCGGGTGGAAGAAGAACAAAACAGGCAATCGGCCGGGGATGCCCGATCATAGAAGCCGACAGACAGACGGACGGACAGACGGACCACAATCGGTATCACTGCCAGGACGTTGAAAAACTTCTCCAACGATGAGGTCACTTAGGCAGAGGCCCGAGCAGGCAGGCCAAGGGTCTGGCCAGCTCCAGAAGTCAAAAACGCTTCGACAACTGGCTCGTAGTGGAAGGGCTCGGTGGCCATCATGCCCGACAGCCGATGGAGCAGTGTAAAGACTCCAAGGAGAGTCACCAACTCCATCACTCCGGCTGGCGACTTGGTGCTCTTGAAGAGCGCCAGGTTGTCCTCGGTGCGGTAGCTGCGGTTGGTCGAAGCCGACTCGCGGACAAACTTGAGGGCATGGGCAAACGGGGCCGAGGCAGTCGAACGACGACCCAGGCCTGCCTCGCCGAGGTCGTCCGTGGAGATTTGCAGGACTTGGTGTGCATAGAAGGCAGCATGGCCCTGCAGGAGTGAGTTCTGGGCCTTGGTCGCATAGGCATACCAGAGGCGAGCCTTATCTTCAGGACTCCACTCGTACGGCGCCTCGTTGGTCGACTCGGAGAGGGGCTTGAGCAAGAACTGCCACATGGAGAACACGATGGCTCGCTTGGCATCGGCATTCAGCAGATTGGTGATGTACTCGGGCTGGAACCCAAGACTATCCTCAAGCAGCTTGCCAAGCGGGCCGTGGCCTGGGGATGTGGCGAGCAGAACCCGTCAGCACTTACAGCAAGGGCACAGCTGGATGGACGGATGGACAGATGGATGGACGGACAGGGAACTGTGATCAGGATGCGGTGCCGACCCCCTGGTCCTTGGCACCCTTACTTACCAACCGGGAAGTTTTTGAGCCACTTGGCCTCAATCGAGCTTGTGCCAATGACATTGAGAGCAAGACGATAATAGTCGAGCACGCTGTAGAAGCCGCTGCTGAGCACATGCTCCTCGGCCTGGGCTTCCTGGACGAGGCTCTCGTTGGGTCCGTTTGGATCGAAGCTGGCGGGGCTGTGGCGGCGTCCATGCCAATGGCCTCTGAGGCGCTCTTGGGCCCACAAGATGTTGCCGGCCTCGAGCTCCATGCCCATCGAGTCCTACAAACCAAGATTGATCAGCGGGGTGCTCCAGACTGTGTGCATAACGCCAAAGGGGCTCGGAGTTTTGACCAATGCAAAGAGATACCGACAGAGACAGCATTGGCCCAGCCAATGTAGCTGGAAATGCACGCAATGAGCTGGTAGTTGCGCTCGTCAAAGTGCATGCGGGCATTGCGTTTCATATCGAGAGTCACTTTGGAGGGGATCGAGGTAGCCGAGGCCACCAGCTGAAGAGCAGCAAAGTCCTTGGCCGAGAGCGGCTCCTCGATCGGGCTAGCAAGTGCAGCAGTGTTGTTGTGGTGAAGGGCTCTGAGCTGGGCTCTCCAGGAGCCATTGATAGCATCGCCTGGTGATGGTGGTGGTAGTGGTGATGGTGGTGATGGTGATGGTGGTGATGGTGATGGTGATGGTGGTGGTGAAGGGAATGAGTGGGAGTGAGCGACAGGTTCTGGTGTGGGAAGACAAGTGCAGCCAAGTTTCCATCAGAGCAGCGATGACTTCCACAAGATGCCAGGGCAACATGATCCTCACCGAGAGCCACAGCGTGGGCAGCGCAAAAGTAACTGTTGTCCAATTGTATTGGAGATGATGTATCACACGGGACCGGGTCAGATTGTTGGCCAGAAGGCTCGTTGTGACAGCTTGGTCTGACCTGCACATACAAGTCCCTGCAGACACGAGCCGCTGCCGGCGACCCACCAAAGACAGTGCTCACCATTTGTACTGAAGACTGCTGGTCAGGAGAACCAAGCGGCGGAGATGAGGCGATACTTGGGCAGCCTGAGGTGAAAGCGGGACGCAGTGAACCATGGCCGGATGTAAGAGACAGGCAACTTCGGCGGATTATCCATGCCGAAACTCGTATGACGATAGCGATGGAGATGGAGATGGAGATGGAGATGGAGATGGAGATGGAGATGGAGATGGAGATGGAGATGGAGATGGAGATGGAGATGGAGATGGAGATGGAGATGGAGATGGAGATGGAGATGGAGATGGAGATGGAGATGGAGATGGAGATGGAGATGGAGATGGAGATGGAGATGGATATGTCCATCTTTCCGGTACTCACACCAATGTCAACAAAAGGGACACCCAGCATGACAGGGGTCGTGTACTGGTACACCATCAGGGCAGGCTTCCAATAGTCGTAGATGGGTAGGCTCTTGTCGGGCGCACCGGCAACGTGCTTGATGATGCCGTTGAATTGCTATCGGAGAGAGAGAGGAGAAGCCACGGGTCAGTGGGCGAGAGCAGAAGCACCAATGACCAGCCATGCCAACTAGACGATACTGAGAGCGTCCCCTCCAAACAACACCGCGCATTGACAAGGTGCCTCCTCCCCCCTGGGACATGTCGCCGTGCTCACAAACGCACCGCATGTTCTGCTTCGACAACCTCTCGATCGCGGCAGCTGGGCTGGAGCAGATCGGCGAGGCTCGGGCGATCGGCGGTAGCGCCACCAGAGATGCCACACTCGTTGTCGGCACAGGGACTGAGGGTTTCAAGGATCGAGGCAATCGTTTCCTTCTTGTCGCTGAGGGTAATCGGAATACTATGCAAGGGGAGGGCAGTAAGCGAGGGAACAGGCTCTGGGTGCCCCGGTGGCCATATGCGACGCTGCTGCTCGGTACGTCAAACCCAACAATGCATCTAGAGGCATTCGTTGGGACATACCTCTTTCCGAGCACGGTGTCCACGGACTGCGGCTCGACCTTGGTGGTCTGGATCGTGGCAACCCTGGGCTGCTTTCGACTGGCAAAGCTAAACAGAGACATGGTGCGATGAAGCGTTGGTCCGGAGAGTCGGTGAGGGGAAGGAGGGCGACCAAGATGGACTTGGACGAGGTTGGCAGGACGACGACAACCAGCGGCGTCGGTAGGGCGGCCCCGACCTCCTCGGCACCCCTGCTCTCCTTGACCAGCAGCTTTACAGTGCTCGCCGAAAAGGAAAGACCAAATAGGAGGTGGGGGAGTCAGGTTCGCCCGAGTGGATGCTTGTCTGCGACTGAGCCCGGAGAGACAAAGCAGGCACAGCAGCCACTCAGAGCCAAGAGGACGAGCCAACACCCAAGTCAGCACACTAATATTAGTGTGCTGGCCGACGCTGGCGGCTGCACAGCAAGAGCCGGCCTCCCAGTGGTGCAGCCGAGCAGGCCGCAGGACAGACAGGCCCGTGGACAAAGACAGGAGGCAGCGGAATGGGGCTGCGGTGAGCGGGATCAAGGCCGGCCTGGGTATTCGGTGCCGCCTGGGGATCACAGCGTGCGAGACCTGTGGCTTTGGGCGGCCGACAGCGACCCATGGACGGATGGGGATGCGGGCAACTGCCAGGTTGCTGCCGGGAGAGGGAAACGAAGTGTCTGGAGGGTGAACAACTCTGGTCTGCTTGACAATACCGAAGGGGGACTGCGAACTTGGTCGCATACCGCGCTGTGCACGAGCTTTGACGACGATCCCGATACTGTTGGTTGTGCATTCGGTCGTTGTCCTCTGGGGTTGCTTGTCGCTGCTGTCGGTCGCACCGGATGGGATTACTGCCCTTGGCGGATCGCTCCCTCATCTTGCAGGACCGCAGTCGAGAGAGCCCCGATGGCGATCAATGAATGTGCATTCAGAGCCAGAACGAGGCTATCGATACAGGATCTCCCGTTTCGCCTTGTCGGTGTTGTGGGTCTTGAGGATGCGTCGGATCTTTGCTTGTCGTGGTGGGCTCACGCCTTCATGCACGAGCGGGCCCAGGGTCTCGATGGAAGCTTGGTGGCCTTGCTCCTCGCTGACGCTGCTGCCTCGTGGTCGCTTGCCACATGGATATCCCCAGTCACTCTTGGTGAGCGACGGACACATCGGCGCACAACACACCACCGTTCTGCAAATGTTCAAAAAGGCCCACGGGTGTGTCCTGCTCTATTGTGCACACAGATCCCAAGCTCGCCGCAAACAGGCAAGCTACGGCAATTCCATCCAGCCCAGATCATCTCGACTCGACTCGACTCGACCTGATCGAATCCGCCATCAGAGCGCTCCTTTTTACTGCCGGTAGTCCTCCAGGCGAACGAGGATCTCGACGAAAAAGAGGCGTTCGCTGGGATTGTCGCGCCAGCACTCTTCCATAAGCATCCAGATGTCGTCGGGAACGTCGTCAAGTCGCTTGGGTCGCTGGCCCCTGCGACAGTACAGTGCGATTTGCGACTCATCGATCACCTGGCCGTCCCGGCCAACCCAGATCGGTCCTCCGCTGCACAGGACCTCGTACATGGTGATGGCGAACGCATAAATATCGGTCTTTGCAGTGGGCCTGCATGGTCGACGGTCGTCCAGCATCTCGGGCGCCATGTGGTCCACTGTGCGGGGTGCACGCAACTCCGGAGCGCTGTTGGCCTCGGCAAACCCAAAATCAGTGATCACGGCCCGGAACGATTCGTCGAGGAGCACACTCTGCGCCTTGAGGTCGCCGTGAAGAAGCTTCTCTTCGTGGAGGTAGGTCATTCCGGAGGAAACTTGGTAAAGGAGCTGGAGCTTCTCGTCGATGGAGCAGCTCCTTCTTGGGGAGGATACGTACTGGAGAAGCGTGCCGTTGGGCATGAAGGGCGAGACCATGAATGGCCGGGCAAAGTAGCCATCGATCTCGCCGGCGCCAATGAGAGAAAGGACGTGGGGATGGTCGAGCTTCCACCACATCTTCATTTTATCGGCGAATAGAGAGAGCTCCACTCCACGGTCCAGCAGCTCTCGAAGCTGGCGAACGATGACCTTCGCCCCGTTGTAGCGGCCGGTATAGACGACACCGAATCCGCGGGTTCCAATCGGTTCAGCAGAGTGGTCAGTGATGTCGTTGAAGGTGATGCGCCAGCTATTGCCCTTGACAGGGCGATGGGACTGTTGAGGTCGAGGCCGTGGGGCGGCGGCACTTGCTTTGGTAAGGTCCTGCAGCCGAGCCAGAGCCTCAGCAAAGGTTGGTCTTGCTCGGGGATCCTGGTGCCAACAGTGTTCGATAAGGCCCCAAACGTCGTTCGGGAGATCGTTGATCTTCGCTGGACGGTTTCCCCTACAAATCTGCATCTCAATCACCCGGGGGCGCATGGGCTCGCCGTCGGCAGTGACCCAAGTATCCTTGCCGTCGTTCAGGGTCTCATACATGGTGATGGCAAAGGCAAAGACGTCCGTCTTTTTGGTGTGGCCGGACGGTTCCTCATCATCAAGCATCTCGGGAGCTATGTAGTCCAACGAGGAGCCTGCGAGTGCGCTTGGAGGCGAAGGAGGGGTTTGGTGAGCATAGATAAAGCCAAAATCGGAAACAACCGATTGAAAATCACCGTCGAGTAGAATGTTCTGTGCCTTGAGGTTGCCGTGGAGAATGCTGTGGTCGTGCAGGTAGGACATGCCCGAAGCCACTTGCGTGAGCAGCTTGAGTTTCTCGGTGAGGGGCCGGACGGTGTTCGGATCGGAGACATAGTCGCGGAGGGTGCCATTGGGCATGAACGATGAGACAATGAAAGGCTGGACGGACCTCCCGTCGGCGTCTTGGTCGCATGCCGCAAGGAGCGAGAGAACATGAGGATGGCTCAAGTCATGCCATCTTTTGGTAAGGTGACGAAACGCGACAGGCTCTCTCTGCTGATAGACCCTCGGAATCTCCCGGATGACGACCTTGATGTCGTTGTAATTGCCAACATAGACCTCGCCGAAGATGCCACGGCCGATGGGGTTCGCCGAGCGGTCGGTGATGTGGCTGGGCGAGATGTACCACGCCGGCTTGTCGCTCGCAGCCGAGCTGGAGGACATGTACCGGCTTGCCATCTTGTGTTTGACCGGAATCGAAGAACGCCGGGCTGGCGGGAGACGAGCGACGGATGATGGAAGCCGGAAAGAGCGAGGAGGCGGTCAAGGAGGTGTGGCTTGGCCATTTCCATATCAGTTCAGCACGTGATCACCATTTCGCCCTGCAAGCCACGAGACCTGCGAATCTGCCGTCGATGCGATCTGCAGCATTGGAAGCGATTTATTGATTTACACGGCTCGGCCTATGCATGCGGGGATCTACGTGCTTGAGCATGGGTGTGCCCATGTATGCGGATATGATAATGGAATGGGGGGGGGTATATGAAGGCGGGAATGCGACTTGGGCCTTTGTGAGGAGGCGGCGGCTGGGGAAACAATGTCGCCGTCCATTTACTTCACCAGACCGAGATACGGAGTGCTCGGGTCGATCAGCAGCGCCGAGCCAGCATCCGTGGTCAGAAACTGAGCCACCTCGGGCTCGAATCGCAGCGGATCCGGCGCCAGGGTCACCGAGAGCCGGTGAACCAAGGCACACATCCCCAGCAGCGAGATGAGCTCGACAACCCCCGAGGGTGTCTTCATGACCTCGAACAGCCGCATGGACTGGCTCGGGCTGTAGTCGCGCGTCATCTGGGCCGATTCGCGGAAGAACTCCAGGGCGGCATCCATTCGCCGGTCGCCGAGGTATCCGTTGCCACCGACCATCGTGATAGTCGAGACTGGCACCTTCAGCCGGAAGGCCAGGTACCCGGCGTGGGCTTGGACCAGGGTGTTGCCGCTGTGCGCGGCGTAGGCATACCAGAGCAGCGCCTTGCTGGCCGCGGACCACTCGCATTGGCAGTGCGCTCCCGTCAGGTTGTCCCAGCTGGCTCGAAGCAGCACCTGCCAGAGAAGGTAGCAAACGGTGCGCTTGGTGTCTCGATTCAGAATGACCTCGACGTAGCTCGGTTTGAAGCCAAACTGCTCATGCAGCCAGCTATTGAGCAAGCGGTGGCCTGTGGAACAGAAGCGGGATCCAGGGCATCGGCACGGTGCGGATGGGATATGGGCAAGTGGCAAAAACGGCACGGATGAGAATTGTGGTTTCGATTTGCGCAGCCAGATTGTCTTTCGCCAGTCGCTGTCCAAGTCTGCCACCCATCAGCGCTGTTGAGAATACTGCTGGCATCTCTCTCCGTCCTTTCTCAGCAAAACGACGCGCACTTACCGGCGGGGAATCCGCGTATCCACTGAGCTTCGGAAGAGTTGGAGCCTTGCATACTCTTGAGAATCTTCAGGATGTCCCTGGCTTTGGAGATGCCATGCTTGGGAATGTACTCTTCTGCCTGGGCCCGCTCGCGGAGCTGATCGTGCCCCTGACTAGGGTCATAGTTGAACGGTGCGTGTCGGGACCCGTCCCACAGACTGTCCCGCAACTGCACCTTGGCCCAAAGATACGATCCAGGGTCGAGATCGATACCCATGGCATCCTGAGGAGCATTGGTGTATGGGTCAGTGAGTCAGCGCTGCCACAGACGCTCTGAGAGCGACCACCTGCGTTTACGACGCAACTATCTCGATCGCCCATGTTGCTGCGGCAGCCGCACAATGGCACCTCCATCTGTCGCTCTTTCGTGGGACACTCTACCGAGAAGGCATTGATCCATCCTGTATATGCACAGATGGTGGCAATCTGCTGGTAGTCTTCACCCTTGTAGAAACTTCGGGCAGTCGATTTGTGCTCCGGGGTGACCTTGGAGGGAATCTGGGCGGCGGAGACGGCAAGGTGGAGAGCCACAGACTCCTCCTTGGAGAGCCGCGAGTCGGACGGGCTGATGATCGGCACCGGGTACTCGCCGGTGTAGGTCTTTGACCGCCACAGGTGCGACCGCGCCGAGCCACTCATAGCGTCACCTGGAAGAAGGAAGGAGGGGAGATGCGAATGTGGAGGATGGTTTTGGGTTAGCGAGAACATCGCGAAGGACGAGTTGGAGGTGGATGGAGTTGCATTGTGCCGCATTGGACATCGTTGAGTTGAGTGGCGTAACGACCGGGGAGGAAACTGGGTGGCTCACCCAGTCCCGCCATTTGCATCCTCGATCGGCCAGAGGAGCGATACGCATGCAGCACCGTGCGATCCGAGTTACAAACCCATCTCAGGGATACCCACCAAACGAGGCTGAACGTGCTGCAGAGTAAAAGCTGTGTGATGCCAGAATGGAACGGCAGACAAAAGGGAACCCGATTGAGTGTGCATTTGCGGTCAATGAACATGAGGATTGGATGAGAGAGAGGGCCCGAGATTGCAGTTGAAGTGGGGGAGAGGACGAGTGGTACATCAAACAGCGGCGGTTTGGCGACCGTACCATCGATACTCCAGACTGCTGGCCAGCAGGATGGCTCCGCGGAGAGTCGGAGTGACCTTGGATTTCTGAGAGGAGTTATGAACGAGACCAAGTTTGGGATCAGTGCCGGCGAGAGCGATGGCGAGTGAGAACCAACAATCAGAGACATGAAGAACAGCACGGTGTGGGCTCAGATCAAGGACCAACAACAGCTGCAACAGCCGATGGCGCTGGGAGGAGATACGTACGCCAAGATCGATCGTGGGCAGATGCAGAAAACGAGTGGTAATGAGCTGGTAGCATCGGAGAGACGGGAACCACATGTCGTAGACGCTGAGGCTGGGATCCGGTGAGCCGATGAGATATCGAAGGATGTCGGAGAAGTGCTACGGTAAGGCATCGGGTGAAAGAGATGTGTCAGCGCTCGAATCCAAAATGTCACTACTTGGGTCCTGAGTCGAACCGAGCAGAACAGAGCCGGGTAAAGCTGAGCCGATAGCAGGGATGTACTGGGGGGGGGGCACAGCTCACCTGGTTGTCCAGCATGATCAGGTCCAGTCTGCGCCGCCTGCTCCTCAGAAGATCGCTGAGGGTTGGATGCGCGAACTTGGTTGACGCCGAGTGATGCGAGCTGGCGATGCTGGCGGTGCTGGCGATGCTGACGGTGCTGGCGGCTCCAACAGTGCTGGCAGGCTTGGCGGACCATGTTGAGGGCTGGATGAAATGGCCGTCTGAGTCGTAGTATGGCGAGGTTCCATCGATGTATCGCCTGATCCGGTCGAGGCGCGAGGCGAGGCTGGAAACCGTCGAAGCCCCATCGTTGGCCGTCGGGGTGGGCGGCAGGGGCATCTGGGGAGGAGGCATGCGCGGAGTCGCCAGCTTCTCGGGAATGGCGATGTACTTGTCCATCCAATGGCCATAGATGGGGCCTCTCAGGCCTCCGTCTATCGAGGCCTGGAGGCTTTCGACATCCGACGACGCCGACGACATGGAGTGGGCGGTTTGGAACCGCACGGCCGCCGGTGTAGTTGGGGTGGTCGAGACAGGAGAAGCCGAGGGCGGTGGGCTGGAAAGCTGCTGCTGCTGCTGCTCTTGGTGTTGGTGTTGGTTTTGGTTTTGGTTTTGGTGTGGGTGATGGTTTCGCAGTTGGTGGCCCAGGACAAACTCGGGCGATGAGAGCGATCGCACCATAAGCGCATGGGCCGACCGCCGGTGCAACGACGATGCAGGCGACTGTGATGATGGAGGAAGGGCGGACAGCGGGGTGGACAGCGGGGCAGATTCGAGCGAAGATACACTTGGGGCAATCGTCACGGCGTCGGAATCGGGCAGGGACAGCGAAAACGACGCCGTCGACATGGTCTCGGTCGAGGAGTTGAGGGCGCTCTGATGGCGACCGAGGATGTACTGGATCAGGTGCCCCTGCTTGTTTGGGCTGCCCTCTGGAGATTCTGGCAGGGGCGGCTGGATGGAGCGACCGATGGGACGGCCTCGGTTTGCAAATGGCAGGTCAGGAAGATCGGCAGGGCCCTGGCGGATCATGGCGAGGACGGCTGAGCGGCAGTGAGAGACGAGAATATGAAGTGGAGGAGCAGCAGCGGATCGATGGATAGGCGGATGGGCGGTTGGAAGACAGAATGCGAGGACAAGTGGTCAAGACAGAAGCATCAGCCAACAGAGCCGGCGATGCAAGGGCAGTGAATCCACTGCAGTCGCAAAGGGCGACATGGGGGTATTTGAGTGCTTTGGGGGACGGCAAGGAGAGAAAGAGCCTGCACAACGACAGGAGGAGCCCGAGCAAAGGGCAGGAGGGGCCCGGGCGAGCAGGGCGGACATCCACACAAGCCGATGGCTGGAGCGAGTGGATGGGCAGAGACAGGCAGGAGGCGCGGTGCCGACGGACAAGTCGATAGGCAGTCATGGGTATCGAAGCGAATCGGGGATGAAGCAAGTCGGAATGAATGTCGTTGAGAGCGAACAGCAACGAGATAGATAAAAACCATAACAGTGATCATCACAGACAGTAACGAGACAAAGAGTAACGTGCACAAAGAGTGACAGCTACAAAGAATAGCGATCACGAAGAAGAACAGAGCACGCACGCATGTGGCGACGGGATTGGCAGGGTGGGCACGCGAAGGGGGGGGTCAACGGACGGATCAACGGACAGATCAACGGACGGATCAACGGACGGATCAACGAGGGTGGGGGCAGTTCCTGGCCGAGCCAGTGCAGAAAGCAACGGGTGGATGACACCGCTGGGAGCCGAGACGCAGTTGCGACATGCGGTGGCATGCCCCTGGGCCAGTCGCCAAGCGCACACCGGGGCTGGGCGATGAACACTGCCGAGTCCCGAGCACCAAGTCGATTGGTGGAGCCAAGCACTGGCCTCGAGTGGAATACCAAGCAAATGGAAAGCCAGGTGGAAAGCTTACGCCAGCCAGACATGTTGCCACCAGCGAGCAAGTCTCTCCGGGTGGCTGGAAGGAGGCCCATCAGCATGAGCATGAGCATCAGCATGAGCATCAGTATTAGCATCAGCATCAGCATCAGTATTAGCATCAGCATGAGCATCAGTATCAGCATTGACATCGACATTCACATCGACATTCACATCTTCGTCTGCATCGGCAAGACGCAAAATTGCAGCGCCCCGGCCACCAGGCAGGCACAGGCTTGTCGCTTGGCGGGCCCAGACTGGTCGCAGATTGCTCCTCGCACAAGCCGGCCAGTCAAGGACAAAGCTGGGCAGGTGGGGGAGAGGCCGTGGACGCCAGCGATAATGCAGTCGGACGCCGACGCTGATGCAGCCCACGCCAATGCAGATGCAGCCCACGCCAACGCAAATGCAGCCACGCAAAGCTGCCTTGTGCTTGGGCCCGTCCTTGGGCCCATCCTTGGGCTCGTCCTTGGATTCCGTGTCGGGTTCTGCACTGGGTCATGATTCGCCATGAGCGACTCGCAGCCAGAGTGGACTCGTCACACCGTGCTTGCTGCTCACACAGACCGTGTGTGCGCAGCACTGCCACTGCCACCACGGAACAGCTGCACAGAAGAGCATCCGTCACGTGTCTCTCGTCGCTCCACGCCCATGATCCATGTTTCATGTTCGATCTGCCCTGCTCCCCAGGCTCACATCCGCATCTGGTCAGCCGCATCTGGTCAGCCGCAATGCTCCCTGACACTGCGGCAAACCTGCAAGGTGCAGTCCGCTCGCACAGCGCCATGTCCCTACAGTCGCGACCGCAACTCATACGACTGCTCGTGTATCTCACCTTTGCGCTCCTCCCACCCGACCCATAGAGCTCGCTGCCAAAGTGATATCGTCCATCGAGGCCCGCGAATGGCCTGCCGAGACATTTCGTGTCCTCCAGGCTCTTGCGGCCAAGCTCGCCCAGGATCATGCCGTGACTCATCGACCAGCCCCAACCCAGTCGCAGATCGACATCCTTGCCGGAGAGCAGCCCCTTTGGGACATTGTCGACGACATTGGTCCGCGCCAAGTTCCACTGCGCTTCTCAATAGCCATACATTGGCGAGTCGCTTTTCTTCAGGCTCACCAATTCACTTCCGCACAGGTGTTCGCTTGTGGAATGCACTTCTATCGAGCGCTGCTCTCGGCTCCGAGTCCCTCGGCAGTCACGCCGCAGATGGTAATGTCAACGAAATCCAGTTCTTGTCGCCATACATGCAGGGCAAGGCTGTCAAAATGCCAGCCACAGCGCTGCTCGCTCTTCTCTGTCGTTTCCAGTTCACAGGCTACACGGCGTGCGGCGATACACTGACTCATCTCTGCTGATTGTGGCTCTGGCCCATCCCAGTTCTACAGACAGCCTTTGATCTTGTCCGCCTCTCGTACTCCCAATGGGCCTACTACCTCGAAGTTTCGTCAAGACTGCCTGATACAGCATGTGGGTCTGGGAGTGGCAAATGGAGCAAGTTACTCATCCGCGTCGCTGGCTTTCCCAGCGTTGGCCTCTCTCTTGTCTGACCCGCGGCATATCCCACTGTTAATCGCACCTCGCACCGCCGATCGTGTGAGCCAAAGCCCTGTTCAAAACAGTCAAGATCGGGCTCCGTTCTGGCCGAGAACGCTGCAGACTCGGGCAACACTCTGTCGCCGATGAGATCTTTGGCCTTTGTTCGGTGCTCCTGGCCTCTGCTCCACACAAACAATCATCCATTCTTCAGAAGCGCTCGGCGTTACTGCTGCACGCCTTTATGGCCGAAAATGCAGGTCACTCGCACTATCGCCAGCTCGATCTGCCGATGTGTTTCGGTGTGCCTTCATCATCGGCTCTGAGACATGCTATCTGGCTTTGGTTTGACTCATCGCAGATGTGGAAGCACGCTGGCTCGCCTGTGGCCTTCCATTTGCTCAACAAAGCAGGTGAAATCTGGTCGTCCGCGACCATCGACGAGGTATATCGCAGCAGATCGATGGGCGGATGGATGGATGGATGGGTGGATGGATGATGGATGGGTGGATGGGTGGATGGGTGGATGGTTGAGTGATGGTTGAGTGTCGACCAAAGCCTCGCCGCTTCTTGACACCCTGCTTGGCCTCTCGTTTGTTACAACCAGATCGAGCAGGTCATCGAGATTTGTCTCGACTGTGCAAGATGCGAATCCAACTCTGCTGCAGACACCATCCAGTGGATCAGAACAGCCCACACCCTTGTCACAAGTACCTCGCTAGGACCCATAGCACCATTGTTGGATTCTTCTTGTCCGCCCGAAGGAAGCTTTACCCGACCCAGACTCCAGCAACTGCGAGCATTGGTCTTGATACGACTGTCGGCAGCACTGATGGCAGGTGGAGACCCGGGGTCATCGGCGACAGAGAGCATGGAGTATATCCAGGCGGCAATGAGGGTATGTTACCAATGCACCCATCCAGAATTGCGGGCAAGCTCCAGCATGCGTTCGGTCTTGGAGCCGTCCGTCGTCGCCTTCATCTCCATGTGCTGACCCGGCGACCGCTGTGCGATCGCAGGACGATCCACTCAACCTGGAGGCCCATTGCGTCAAACTGCAGTTGCTGCTCGCGCAACAAGGGTCACATCGAACCGAGATGGTTGCAAAAGGTATCTCTGGTTCTGTAGGCTTACTATCGGTGGGCTGGTATGCTTCTGGCGCAACATAAGCACTGTGGGACTGGCCACAGCCAAGCTCGGGTGGCATAGCTGGCGCAGGAGCCGCCTATCAGAATGTCCGGACAGGCCCAAGCAAACAGATCGAAGCAAGCGATTGAACCCATGCTGATCGAAGATCTATCTGAGTGCCATCACTCGCCGCATCCGACGCCCCATTTTCACCGCTGTGATCTCTGAGTACCGAGGTCTTCCCTTTTGCGATACTAAACCTTTTTCGTGCAGTCCTGAACAGCATCGTGGAAGTTTGTCCGTTCCAAGTGGAGCACATGCAAATGTAACTAGATTCGCACAACCAGCTCCAGTAATCCCTCGAATCTAACTTGGCAATCATGGCAGGTACATCGACAGCTTCCATCGGGTGGCCAAATCCAGGTTGGTGCCTGTGTCGACTCTGGACCTCATAGATCCTACTGCATCCTGTCTTGCAGCATCGAGCCTTCACCGATATGGGAGCCGGGATGGTTCCTCTCGCAGCTTTCTATCGCATATACATGACATGTATCGGGTGACCAAGTCCACTATCGCCATCGCTGGTCCCTCTGCCAGTCAAGAGCTTGCTCTGTCCTTTCTGGACTCTGTCTCGACCCATCTGGCCCTCCAGCCCCACTCGCCCGCTCGTCAGGCATTCCGTGAGCAGCTCATAGTCGCAAGGCTCTATCAACTATCCAACTCGCCCATTCGGAACGCCGACGAAGCCTCGAACCTGATCCAGCAGGCGCTCTCAGGTGCGCTAGACATATCAGTATTACCACCAAGCCGATTCCATCATGACTAACCCCCCCCTTGCTGTTCTTCTGTAACGAACAATAGCAGGCGAACTCGAGATGAGCGACTCGCTCTCATGGACTTGCCAGTCCATCCTCTGGCATGGCGGATGCAAGGCTTTCGACGTGAGCCACCATGCGTTGCTTGTTTCCGACTCGGTCGACCAGAGCCACTCACATCAGCACCCCTGTCCAGGCTACCAGATACGAGGAAGCCCTGGTCTGGTTTGTCGCAGGGACGCAGTTGATGGCTAGCCAGGATCCCGGCCAAATCAAGAATTCATGCAAGTGCCCCCCCGGTCCCATGATAGCATGTCGATCCCTGGGAAGGGTGGCCAACTGACATTCAACCTTGAAATGGGAATGGAACCTCCAACACAATATCCTGCCGCCCACACGGTGTTGTCCACAGGGGCTCTGCACATGAAGATCGCTCAGTCCCACTTCCATCTGGACAAGTTGGCAGTCGCCCTCGAGACTCTATCGAAAGGTACACTGTGGCTGCAGATTGAGTTGTCGTCATCAACACACACAGCTCTCGTTCTACCCCCCTCCGGCACTCATTCCCTACCGCTTGCACGGCGACATGCCTGCCAGCCGAATCGATTCTCGCGGACCAGATCGAGACCAGGTTCTGGACTCTCAAGACCGCCATCCGGTTGCCCAATTTATCCGAGGAAGCAAGTGAGATTCTGTGCGGCTCTATCCCCGGCTCGAAGTGGCCTCGATTTCTTGCGCATGCTCACTAGCGAGGACGTGCTCAGTTTCAAAGGAGTTCCAGGCTATCTTGGATGCTGGCCAGATGGATGTGTACATGCTGGCCCTTCGTGAGTCGTTTTTGGTGAGCCAGACAGAGCTCCATGTATCCCAAATTGCATCGTTCGACATGTCAAGCCGTATTGCTGGCAGTCCACCATCAAAGTAACCCATTATGGCCGGTGGCTTTCAAATGATCTCACTCCAGGCCAACAGCAGGTACAAATGCATTCGGTTACCAAAGTCGGGGCACGATAGGATCGAGTCGGCGCATCTGCACGGGCTTGGGCATCACCCAACCAGACTCGTCGCTATGCTCTGACCAACAGGACTGCTCTCAAGACTGGCCTGAGGCTGTTTGCGCTCACCAAGAATCACGGCTGGATGAAAGCTCATGCGAACGAGTTTGCTGTCGCTGTCCGGTGAGCACACTACGTCCATCGCCGCCACATCATCGCAACGGCCACCATGCCAGCGCAACTGATGACTGCCCAGCTGTCTGATTGAATTGGAGTCTCAGGCACTTGTGAACGGTTCTTTGGAGCCCAGGTAAGCGTCCTTGGGAATCAGGGTCGACATGCAGACGAGGATATTGTTGTTCATGCGCTCGAATGCAAAGCACTCGAACTTGACGGCGTACTTGCTACCATGGCCAATGCAATCCCATCAGGCCAGCTCCGCAGACCAGAGACGCAATCTACAGGAGCCTCAGCAAGTACATCCGCCAAGGTGGGCGTTATGCTGAGCATAAACCGAGGCAAGCCGGACTAAGAGCCTCACCTGCCCGGAAACAAGCCATCACACCTGCCAGAATACTGACCCGGGCAGCAGCCTTTCTGATTCTGTCTGCCGGTGACGGTCAAGACCCAATGCCCCTGCAGAGCGAATTGCAATGGTTGAGACAAAAGGCAAGTTTGAACATGGCGGCCCGCTCTGGGTTGTCGGTCAAGGCGTCGGGTCCCGTCCATCCGCTCTGACATGGTGCATCCCTGCCGCTCGTGGGTATCAGACTTGGAACATCTCGGTTTCAGCAATGGCAGATCGAGAACTTGACTCGCCGGTCACCGTTGCAGAGCTGTTCGGTGTTACCGCCGAGATCATGTCCTCCGCCAAAGGCTCTGGGGATGACGACCAAGCAAAATTGATACTCTGCCGGTATCTGGAGACAGTGATGCTCACTCGCCACGGTCTCCAGGCAACGGATGTGCCCACCCTCCAGAGGGCACTGGAGCGCATCCAGAGACTCTATTCGGACCACCCGGTGGATAGGCTCCGAACCGTCGCCAGCGGAGAGAGCGAGCCCATTGATGTGGCCCAAGAGCTGCTCATTTTGGAGTTTCACATACGAGGTGTGGCCACAGCCCGTCGGCGGACCAGCGTCGCTAGAGTTGATCTTGGGTTGATCTCATCGCCTCTCCTGCTCATAACCATCGCACGCGTATTGCTCTGTTGGGAATGGGGAATATGAAATCCGGACGAACAGCCCACCAGGGGAGCTGGACAGATCTGCCCGAGGTCATCAAGGTGAGCACGATCGTGGTTGCGACTGAGGGAGCCAGAACGGAGCGATGTGTGGCTGATCAAGGGCACAATTCAGCTCGCAGAGGAGCGACAGCTCGATCTCGAAGGATTCAAAGCATTGGTCAACATCGTGCTCCAATACGAAGGTTGTCCCTCTGGAGGTATTTGGCTCGGAAATGCTGCTTCACTTGTTTTGCTTCCGCCCATGACTCGGCGCCACCACAGAACCGAGGCATTGATCCGAGACACAGTCATGTACATGGTTCTGCAACGAACCCTGGATCTCCAGCTCAAGAGCCATGATCCCAGCTTCGATCTGGATGAGTTTCTCCAGTGGTGGGTGCATTTTCGCAGACGATGTGTCTTGATGACCGACTTGATTCCGGCGCAGCCCAACTCAGGTCCGGCGCTCATGTTGCATATGTATTGTCGTTGTTTGGCCTTTGTTGCTATGGGTTTCAGGCTCTGCTTCCTGATCGAGGTGGCATCGATCGACAACATCCATGTGTCCCTGTCCCTGTTCGAACAGGCCCGCGAGCTCCTGAGGGTCTCTACCAGCCTGCAGCCCTCCGAGAGGATCTCTAGCAATCATGTTCTTTGGCTGACGACGACATCGTGGTGGGTGCGAGCAAGCTGCTCGATGCGATGGCACTGCTTTCCAATGCCGGAGTGCGTGATAACACACTTTACTCTCCCCCCGGACTGTGCGGCAGGAATCATGGCTGTCGGGTGAGTTATCCATGGGGCGGGGGCAGTGTTGGATTTGTGCCTGATACTGTGAGCCGAGCCTGATATCGTCGCCGCTAACAGGAATATGACTCTATTGCGCCTGCAGTTTCTGAGGCAAGTACCCGCAAGTTGAGATCGAGCGCTGTGGGCAGCACTTGCAAGCAGCACAAACGAGACAGCGAACTGGCCCCAGCTGCTCATTCGGCCCCGTTCGACAGCGTTGGACAGCTCGACACCGCAAGGAGGCTGCTCAATGCCTCCCTGGCGCTGAGCAAATATCTGGATGGCCATTCAGCCCTCGTGAACAAGGTCTGGCGACAGCACACTTGCGGGAGGGAGGGGATCGTTGCACTGCATGTCGACAGGCACACTCGGCATTCGATGTTGCTCCAAGTCAGCCAGGTGATGCTGATGCCTGGGCTCTGTGCTGTCGATGCCGATGTCGATGCCGATGTCGATGCCGATGTCGATGCTGATGTCGATGCCGATGCCCTGGCATGCCGGCGTTGGTCAGCAGATGCATCAGGACTATGCCGATATCCTTGCCCGATATGAGCCCCAGGCGGTCTGAGTTCGAAGTGCAGCGACGAGGGCCAAAAGCCAGCAAGGCGGGGGGAGGGTTTGGGGATCTCTTGCCTGCATACCGCATCGCAACGCCCATCTCGACGCTGAGGCATCGACAGCCCCGTTGCCGCATCATGAATCTGGAGCTGCTTGGTCTCTGGAGCCGCCCATCGTACTGCATGCCGCCTCGCCATCATGTCCCCGAGCCAATGCACAATCCGTTCGTGCAGATCGCTTCGCTGTCGTCATGCTTGCGAGATCCACCAGCCCTGCCTAGCGACCAAATCATCCTGCTCCTCTCCCTGCCCTCGCCAAAGGGTGGAAATACATTCAGCACCGCCTATCTGTCCTCGCTGCCGGTTGCCGCCTCCGAGCTAATATCCTCCGTGCGTCTTCCAGACCCATTCACCCAAGACTTTCCCGAGATCATCGAGGACCGGCTCGTGGACGAGTATGTGACCGTCTGTAAATTCAACAAGCGAGGAAATCTGCTGGCGACCGGAAGGGCCGACGGCCGCTGCAACGTTTGGGACTTTGAGACCCGAGGGATTGCCCGGTCGCTGCGAGGACATGTTCTCGGCATCACAACGCTCAGGTTCGACCCGCTACCATGATTCTTTCTGCAATGATGAGGCGGAGAGGAAAGGAGGGAGAGCATGCAGATCGATGGCAGTCGTTCATCGAAAGCTGCTAGATCTGATATTCTCTTGGCCGTCATCCCGTTTCCATCCTCGGCTCCTTGGTGTGATGAATCGTCGACGTTTGCATTCGCATTCGCATCGATCGACATGCCAGCTGGTCCAGAGACGGAAGCCACATCTTGACAGGCTCAAGGGACTGGAACTGCATACTCTGGGACTTGGCCAAGGGGACTCGCAAGCAGACCGTCCGGTTCACCTCGCCTGTCGTGAGCGCACGGATGCATCCGAGTGAACGGTAAGCATTCCCACCCACAACTTTGCCCGACGATCAAGCACCCAGCAGCGCCATCGATTGCTGGGTGCCAACAGAGTCCCAGCCACCCAGATCGCACGCACAACGTCGACCCTGACCTTGCATGCGATGGCTGATGCGATGGCGGGCGACAGTCATATCTTTGCGGCATGTTTGCAGGGAGCCCTCCCGGTGCTGGTGCGAATGTCGGATGATCCATCGCAGGAGGCCGAGATCGTTCCTCTGCTGCAAGACTTGAACGAGCACACCACCAAGTAAGTGCCCGTGTCGATCGTTCGCCCCGTGGAGAGCATCCTCGACATCGGCTTCGATTATCAACGCCTTCATTTACCAACGGGGGGGGGGCTGATTGATCTCCATGCGGCATTCGCGGTTGCAACCGCTTCAGCGCAAGCATCGACGGTGTCAGCTACAGCGCCATCAGCTTCGACTATGACGGCAACTTTATCTACATCGGGACGTCCAAAGGTGCCATTATCATTGTCCGAACCGAGTCTGCAAAGGCAAGTATGCGAACCACCAGCTCCAATGGACACTAGCGGTGGCTCGCTTCGGCACACTCCATGAATGCATGTGGATCATTTGATCACCTTGAGACACCTGCTTCCGCCAATGCCGGCCAGTATCGATGGCAAGTACAATGCATCAAGACCCCCTGGCCTTACTGGACCAACTGTCTTGCCCGATAGATTGTTCATTACGTCCGAGCAACAGGCGGAGCAGCGATCAAGAATTTCCACTTTAGCCGAAAGAGCAGGTGCGGTCGCCTCTGCACTTTTGTCCTCTCGATCGTCGCTGATCTTGCTGGGTACCCAACGATCGTACACCCCCGCTGATTTTCATCACTGACGGCGCCAACATCGGGGCGGATGGAACTCCCAAACTCTCTCTGGATCCAACAATTCAGGGACCTGGTTGTCAATGCCAACGACCGCATCATCCGCGTGTTTTCGATACTGTCGTCGTCAGAGCAGCCGCACATGGAGCCCGGGTACAAGTTCCTGGACTCGGTTGATCGTAACCAATGGATCCAGTGCGGCTTCAGTTCCAATGGAGAATACGTCATCGCAGGTGAGCAAACCATCGCCTTGGCGTGGCTCGCTCGGCCCTTCTCGGCCATCTTAGATTGCCCAAGATACCGGCTTCCGACACTTTCTCACTTCCGGTTGCCCAACTTTGCCACTTTGGTCGATGGATGCTGACTGCCGCTCTGCTGTCGTATCGGGCCCAGGATCGAGCGGTAAACACATCCACAAGATCTACATCTGGGACAAGGAAAGTGGCAATCTTGTCAAGATCCTAGAGGGACCAAAGGAGGGTCTCCTTGACTTTGCGGTACGGCATCTGCTTCGCTTTCACAACCAGCTGAGCCTCTGTCGTGCGCTCAACGCGACGCAGTCCGTTGCTCATTGTCTCGGAGTCGAGCTGTGGACAGCATGCCAGCATGCTTGGTCGGCCCTGTTCGCGTCCTTGGATATGGGGCGATGTTGATTGCAGAAAGGCTCATGTTCCTCCTTCCTCCATGTCTACAGTACCATCCTGTTCGTCCAATGATGGCAACGCTCTCGGGCTTTGGTGTTGTATACATATGGTCGATTCGGTATCCTGAGAACTGGTCGGCCTTTGCGCCAGGTAACGAGTCACCCGCCCGACTGTGGATGTGGTGCTGGCACGGAGGACAACCAGAGGAGGATTTATGGGGTCTTGGTTTCGGAAGTGGAGGTGCTCGAGACCGATATATCCATCGCGCGCTGACACATCGGCGATGCTCTTGCCACCTATCACACCACCATGCCAGATTTCAAGGAGCTGGAAGAAGACACAGAGTACATCGAGCGGGAGAACGAGTTTGACGATGTGAGTACCATCAGCAGTCCCTCTCTCCTGCTATCTTCGAGTGCCCTTCAGCCTTGAGTCGTCGAATGTGCTGATGCTGAGTGCGGGCTGCCATCCCTTCGTGCCGCAATGCAGATACCCGAGGACCAGGACCGACCCAAGAACAAGGACGAGACAACCGAATTCGTCGATGTCGAAACGATTGTCCCTGTCGCGGCGCTGAGTGACGATGAGGATGGAGTAACTGTGTTTCATCCTCCGATGCTGCATGAGGAGCACGACGGACATGGACGACCAGCCCCAAAAGCGTAGCCGCATCGATAGCGAGCAGAGTGACTTTGTTGTGATACAGTTGTTTCCCTCCCTCCTCCCCCTTCTCACATTGGGGCGTGCGCGAGAAAGCGAGGGAGCGAGGGGAAAATCTACAGATAGAGCGACAGGTGAGTCCTGAAGAAGCCCTCAGGACAGCTGGGTATTGTTGAGAGAAAAGTCGGCATCGCCGGGACTGCTTCGCCAGTTATGGCGGCTACGTCTTCGGCGCTCCAGCGAGGCGATATGAACCATAGAGTCGGTGATGGTGGTAACGTCGTGGGTGTGAACGTCCCGGAGCGACTCGCCCGTGCACCAGAGCGAGTGGGTCTCGGACTGAATCTCGCTGGGGGTGATGCCATCGCCCGAGGATCCATGCTTGCTCTCAGAGCCGCTCGGGCTCGTCGGGGCTGTGCCGCGCAGTACAACACCGCTGAGAGCCATGCGGTCTTGGCTCGACGATTCCCCCGCTGGGTCGATACGTTCGCTCCGAAGCCCATGGCCATATGCATTTGGGTCCGCATCTGTGGCGGCGCGGGGATTGAGTCGCATACTTTCGGGGGACGAGTTGCCGAGAGTATGTCTGTTGACTCCTGTGCTGTTTCTTGCGGTCGAGTAGGAGCCATGGCGGTGAAGATCCCTTGGCGAATGGGCAGGCCGATCTAAGAACGCAGTAGGCTGGAATATCACGAAGCCATCGGGACGGTCAACGGACGGTCGCCCATCAAGCTGGATCCTGGGAGGTGCATAGTCACGCTCCTCCGGCGGGTCTGGAGTTGAGTTTGCTGAATAGTGCTCGGTGAGGCCACGGTTAAAGTGTCTGGAGTCGACGAGCTCCTCTGAGACCTCATCGCGAGACGATTCGCCCGAGGTAGCGGCCTGTTCAGTACGGGGAGGCGGTTTGCTTGCGTCCTGCTTAGAAAGGTCGCTCTGGTGGCTATCCTGAGGTTTGCGTTGCGGACGATCAGGGCAGTCCAACGGCTGTGGATCCCGTTGATCCAGATGCATCTCTGGTCGGCAACGCCGATGTGATTGTTGGTGTAATTTTGCAGTCGCACCGGTCTGCACCGAATCAATTTGCTTCGCTGTCGCCGCTCCAGCATTGACTATCGCTCGTGAGGATGCCGAGCCCATGGCTTGAGTGGTACGCTTGGATCTAAGCACGGACGGTTGCCCTCTCGGTTTCGCTGAGTCTGGGCTGGCATTGGAATTGTTGTTGGCACCAACAGGAATGCCCGGATGCTCAGACTGCTGCCGAGTTCGTTTGGCTTTTGACCTCGACATCGTTGGGGTTGTGATGCTGGTCTCGGAAAGATCGGCGCGTTTGCGTTTCGAGCCTTGCTGGGCCGAGACTACGGGTCGGGAGCGGTTTGGAAGTTGTTCCGCAGGAGAAAGCGACAAGATTCCAAGTCGAATCTGAGAGTGTGATTCAAGCGATGCAGCGTCGTCAAGGGGACAGCCAGGAACTGCCTCCATTTCGCCGGACGTGCTGGTGACATGCGTTTCAGCCCGACTCGATCCAGAGTAGTGGGTGCCCGATTCCTGGCAGTGCCGTATTTCGGCAAGGGTTGACGGCCAATCGGGAAGGTGCGAGCAATCGGCCTGGATAGATATCATACGGATCCTCCTGGAGCATTCGAACATGACGTCGGCGCTTTGCGAAGCGTGAGGGAAAGATCAAACCAGCAGACCATGAGTTTGATGCAAGGCCCAGAGCAACCGTGTCTGGCCAGAGCTGCAGATGCGAAACGAACATACAGAACTAATCTATCGATGGCCACCTGGGCGGTCTCCTTGAAAAGGCGCAGCTCCTGGCCGATGTGTCGATACGACTGAGCATGTTCCAGACAAAGCTGGTGGTGTTGCTCCAAGGTTTCCAAAACAGTGCTCAAGTTCTGCAAGACAAGCTTGGTCTTGGCCTGCCACCTGCTCCGGGATTGGGCTGATGGGCCAAGATAGCGCGAACCAGGGGATACGTCGAGATGGTCAACGACGGCAATCTCCAAGAAGACAGGATGCATTGGAGGTTGTGGTGTCCTGTTTGGCTGGGCATCGGTTGCCGACGCAGCAAATGGGCGGATTGGACGCACCTATCAATGGTGCTGTGGACGAAATGGAAGCCCGCTGCTTTGGGCTGAGCCCTGGGTCATCTTTTGTCAGTGAGAGCAGCGAGGACAGGTCCTCGAAGATGTCGTCCAGAATCTGGAAGGGAGCTGCGAGATCGGTAAGGCATTCCCGGGACGTGGCACCGACAAGCCGCAACTTCCGAGGAAGGGAGCTGTGAACAATGGCAGCGCAGGGTGTGATCGCAAGCCACAGACCTCAACGTTCTCGAAGCCGTCGAAGGCCACGACTGACGGGACCGAGACGCCGATATACCTTTAGTTGCGCACAATGTCGATCGAGGAGCTCCGTCAGACGGTCCAGCTGGTGGGCGGCATGAGAAACATCCAAGAGAAGAGCAAGTTCACGAGCGCTCTGGATCCGGAGAGACGAATGGACCAGGACGGAGGGCGGGATGGCGAGGACCCTGATTGCGCTGGAGCTCGAACGGTCTGCGAAGCCGGCTGATGCGACGCCGGGGACGAGATTGCCTGAGGGGGCGAAGAGGGCGGGGGGCCACAGATCGGCCATGGGCGTCGAGGAGAAGTCGATGCAGTCGATGGAAGTGTTAAGTCGATGGATTTGATGGAGGTGTTAAGTTGATGGAGTTGATGGAAGTTTCAAGTTGTTCAATTTGATCGAGCTCGAGTTGTTCAATTTGATCGAGTTCGAGTTGTTCGAGTCGATGGATTTGATCAAGTTCACGGCGGATCCGGGCGAGGCGCACAACCCGCCCCGGTTTGGATCGGACCTTCGAGAAGGCATCCGCCGTCCGCCTCTGCCCCGGTCAACCCAAGGCATCCGCTGTCGTCCTGCCCGGCGATATTCTGCTTGACTCCGAGCGTCTGCCCCGCCGTTGTTTCATACGGTCCATCCGCCCGCTGTCCAGAAAGCGACGCTCCAGCATCCGCAGCACAGGTATGTCCGTCGATACCTCGAGGACAGCATCCAAGCCAGTGCCGGCCATCCCAGCCCAAGCCCAAGCTCATCATCGCCTCCCGACTTACATCTATGCTCTGCTCCCCAAGCATGATCGACATCAAAGCCATCTGCTCTCTCCCCAACGAGAAGCTGGTCAAACGCCTGCCCATGTCGCGGCTTCCAGGCGAACTCACCTTTGACGAGCTTTGCGTCATCCTGCACCGCCTATTCCGACCCCACCTTTCGGCATCGTCCGAGAACCTGGTCCTGAAATACGCTGACGAAGGTCGGCCACGGCCAAAAAACTGGCTGCTTCCACGACGGCTGCACTGTGTCCTCTGACTGCAACTTCAGTTCCTATGCACTAACGATTTCCGCTTATTGTTTCAATGGAATATCCGGCGCCGATGCTGAGCAGATGGGGATTTGGTCTGTCTTGAGACCGACACTGGTATGACGGTGACGCTTCGGCTTCGTTGGTTAGCACAATGCTTGGACTGCACCTGTTCTTCGTTGACATGGATACTGTCGCTGCTTAGATATTACCCACGCGCTGACTCTCAGCACAATCTTGAAAGTCCATGTGTTTGGTGAGTGGTTGGGCTAATATCCTGGATGGCTTTGAGGTTTCAGTGTCAAACGATCGCCCTTGGTCGGTGTAGCCAACCGAATGCTCGAAGCACCCGTCCGCTTAACACCAGTCAATGCCTAGACAGCTGACGGAAATATGCTGCGACCCCTGATACAGACAAAGTTGCCCTTCCCTATCCTGGTCGCGCCGGCCTCTCACGTTTGTTGGGCGACGCCGATTCGGTTGAGGCTGCCAAAGCCACCCTGCTGTCGATGAAAGGAGAGATCGAACACTTGCTGCAGGTGCTTCAGGTCGCCGAGAAAGGTGGGCATATGCTGGGTTGATGGGCATCTGGTGGACATCCAGTGGATCGTTCGGATGCCACTGAGATAGATGGCCCCTTGGCAAAAGGCCAACGATCGTCCGCGCATGCTCTCGATCGCATCTGATCATACACTCGCACTGGGTATCACAGAGCCTCGTCCCGTCCAAGATAAAGCCACGACGACCCCTCCGATCGGCCGCCTTTCCAAGTCAGAGTTGTGTGAGTCGACTGTAGATGAAAGTTGCAAGATTGAGTCGATGGATCTGTGGATAACAACGCTGACACATGCCAAACATACCCATGTAGCTGAGTTTTTGCCTGCATCGAGTGCAGCGATCAAAGACACAGGCAACCAGCAAGCGTTGGTCGATGGCAGTATCCCCAGCCAGACTCCACAGCCTCAGTATCCGCTGACTCAGGCCCAGACTCAGGCCCACCTACAGCACAAGCCCCAACAATACCAGCAACCCCAGTACCAACCGCAGCAGCAGCACCAACTGCAGCACCAGCAGCAGCAATATCCTACGGCCTATGCAGCGGCTTCTGCTGCCACTTCGGCCTATGGAGCTGGTGGCTATTCCCCTCAGTCCTATCCCCAGTCTGTGCCAGCTGGACAACCTTCCAACCAAGCGACCGGCTCGCAGCCTGGCTACGGATATCCCAACGCAGCCCCCGCTGTGTCAGCGCAATATCAGCAAGGATATGCGCCTGCTCGACCGCCTGTGGCCACTTATGGAAACGCCGGATCGCTGACTCCCACACAGGGCTATGTCCAAGCATCAGCGCCCGACCAACCCGCAGCCTACAGCAAGCCCGCTCCCCCCGTACCCCCACTGCCCCAAGCTCCGCAGAACCAACATGTCCCGCAAGGTCCAGCAGGCATATATGGGAATCAACAAGCTCCTCCCGTGCCGCCGGCTCCATATCAGACGGGACAGACCCAGCGATACTAAAGGGTGAATGTGTAGTAGTTGGCCAGAATCGTGAGACAAGCAAAAGTGGGACCGCAGGGAAAGTCTTTCAAATCGGTGGAATGCAGGCCGAAACACAAACAAAATAAAGAGTACGACATCGACAGAAGGTGGACTTGTGATACGGGATTGCTGCAGCGAAGGTGATGGATCGAACAGCGCCTGAGAAAGACCAGAACCGACAGAGGCACCTCAAAGAGAGAAAGAGAGAGAGAGAAATGAGAAATGAGAAATGAAAATGAAAAATGAAAAATGAAAAAAAGGGACACCTCTGCAAAGAGGGGAGAGAATGGTCGGCCCACGAGGATGTCGAGAGAGGCCGAGGGCAATGCACCGAGAGCGCAAAAAGCGCACATCCATATATCCACGGCGAGGGCCGAAGCGCAAACTGCGACGCGCCCTCG